>NW_015506970.1:41640-43117 GCF_001515645.1 Sinocyclocheilus grahami
GCAAGGTAACTACCACATTCAAGGTCCAGAAAAGTACCAAGATGATCGACAAAGTAGTCTGTGTGACATCAGTGGTTCAACTGTAAAGTTACGAATCTACGAGAATACCTTTTTGCGCAAAGAAAACAAAAATAACAACTTTATTCCACATTTTCGTCTCTACTGCATCACTTGTGGATGCGCGTTCAAAGCAGTATCATGACTCGAGTGTGTGGCAGCGCTGACCCAGATCCGGCGTGATGACGGAAATAGTCATTATAAAGTCGTTATTTTTGTGGAATATAAATTGGAATAAAGTCGTTATTTTCATTTTCTTTGCGCAAAAAAGTATTCTCGTAGATACGTAACTTTACAGTTAAACCACTGATGTCACACAGACTACTTTGTCGATCATCTTGGTACTTTTCTGGACCTTGAACGTGGTAGTTACCTTGCTGTCTATGGGAGGGTTAGAGAGCCCTCATTTTTCATTAAAAATATCTTAAATTGTGTTCCGAAGATGAACGAAGGTCTTACGGTTTTCGAACAACACGAGGGGGAGTAGTGAGTAATTAATGACAGAATTTTCATTTTTGGGTGAACTAACCCTTTAAGTTTAGGGTTAGGTCCAGGGTTAGTACCAACTAATTATGATATGATGTTGCTAAATATAACATTATTTTGTGTAATGAAATGTGTTTATGCGGTTTAAGTTTAAAAAACACATTATTTTCCACATACCCATTATTGTTTCTCCTCTATGCCCTGCCTTTCTGAAACACGTCCATTTTTACAAAGCTCATCGGTCTGAAAAGCGAGGTGTGCTCTGATTGGCCAGCTATCCAGTGCATTGTGATTGGCCGAATACCTCAATGTTACGCCCCTAACCATCCTGTGAAGCCCTGTCAGGCCAGAGCATAACATAAAACCATGTCTGCATTTGTGATCGGAGAAATGACAAACAACAAGCGCTACTCTACACTGCTCAAAACTCACGTTTGAATCATTTAGTTCATTAAATATAAAAAACGTACTTACAGTCTGTGAGTCAGAACAGCCGGCATTGTAGTATACTCTACCAGGATCAGGAAACAGTCCTCCATAAAATGTGCTGCACACATCTGAATATTTGGGTTGAAGTGTTCTGGAATAGTATTGTAAATACAACTTAACCACTGATTTCTAGTCATGTCCTCTTTTGGAAGGCCAAACAAAGTAGTTTCGCTTTCACAACGAAACACAGCATCACACGCGGCGGCGGCCTAGAGTAAGCGGAGGCCGGTGGCTAGAGTGAGGAACGGCTGGCAGGCTAGAGTGAGCGGCGGCGTGCGGGCTTGAGAACGGCGCGGCCGGCGGATTCGACGAAGGAGCGGCCGGCGGGCTTGCGGCAACCACATGTGACGACCCCGGGCTGGACTCCACTTCGTCCATGGTGAAAGCCAATCCGGCGATCCACCGCGCGAAGTTGATGTATTTCCTCAGCGACCAGCACGGATCA
>NW_015506970.1:45460-119214 GCF_001515645.1 Sinocyclocheilus grahami
TGGAAGAATTAGATGTGCTGCTCTCAAACTTTCCTGAGGATGGTACTCCCCTAGTTATGCTTGGAGACTTCAACATCCACCTAGATAAACCTCAGGCTGCAGACTTCCACACTCTGCTTGCCTCTTTTGATCTCAAGTGAGTGTTAGCTACACCTACTCACAAATCAGGCAACCAACTGGACCTTATTTACACACAACACTGCTCCACTGATCATGTATTGGTTACTCCACTGCACACCTCGGATCACTTCCTCCTCACTCGTAACCTCAACATGGTTCCACACACAACATATACCCCTACACATGTCACTTTTCGACGTAACCTACGCTCACTCTCACCCTCCCGGCTATCTGCTATGGTTTCATCTTTGCTTCCTTCCCCTGAACAGTTATCATCTCTTGATGTTAACAGTGCTACTGATACTTTCTGCTCCACTCTAACGTCTTGTTTAGACACTGTCTGCCCCTTGTCTTCCAGGCCAGCTCGTACCACCTCTTCTGCCCCTTGGCTATCTGATGTTCTCCGTGAGCATCGTTCTAAGCTCAGAGCTGCAGAAAGAGTATGGCGCAAATCACAAAATCCTACTGACCTTAACGTACATCGATCACTCCTCTCTTCATTCTCTGCTAATGTCTCCACTGCTAAAAGGACATACTATCACAACAAAATTAACAATTCTCCCAACTCTCGCATGCTTTTTAAAAATTTTCCTCCCTCCTTTGTCCTCCTCCTCCCCTTCCTTCATCAACTCTAACAGCTGATGACTTTGCCACATTCTTCATTAATAAAATTACAAACCTCAGTCAGCTCTCTGACCCTCCCATAGACAGCAAGGTAACTACCACATTCAAGGTCCAGAAAAGTACCAAGATGATCGACAAAGTAGTCTGTGTGACATCAGTGGTTCAACTGTAAAGTTACGAATCTACGAGAATACCTTTTTGCGCAAAGAAAACAAAAATAACAACTTTATTCCACATTTTCGTCTCTACTGCATCACTTGTGGATGCGCGTTCAAAGCAGTATCATGACTCGAGTGTGTGGCAGCGCTGACCCAGATCCGGCGTGATGACGGAAATAGTCATTATAAAGTCGTTATTTTTGTGGAATATAAATTGGAATAAAGTCGTTATTTTCATTTTCTTTGCGCAAAAAAGTATTCTCGTAGATACGTAACTTTACAGTTAAACCACTGATGTCACACAGACTACTTTGTCGATCATCTTGGTACTTTTCTGGACCTTGAACGTGGTAGTTACCTTGCTGTCTATGGGAGGGTTAGAGAGCCCTCATTTTTCATTAAAAATATCTTAAATTGTGTTCCGAAGATGAACGAAGGTCTTACGGTTTTCGAACAACACGAGGGTGAGTAATTAATGACAGAATTTTCATTTTTGGGTGAACTAACCCTTTAAGTTTAGGGTTAGGTCCAGGGTTAGTACCAACTAATTATGATATGATGTTGCTAAATATAACATTATTTTGTGTAATGAAATGTGTTTATGCGGTTTAAGTTTAAAAAACACATTATTTTCCACATACCCATTATTGTTTCTCCTCTATGCCCTGCCTTTCTGAAACACGTCCATTTTTACAAAGCTCATCGGTCTGAAAAGCGAGGTGTGCTCTGATTGGCCAGCTATCCAGTGCATTGTGATTGGCCGAATACCTCAATGTTACGCCCCTAACCATCCTGTGAAGCCCTGTCAGGCCAGAGCATAACATAAAACCATGTCTGCATTTGTGATCGGAGAAATGACAAACAACAAGCGCTACTCTACACTGCTCAAAACTCACGTTTGAATCATTTAGTTCATTAAATATAAAAAACGTACTTACAGTCTGTGAGTCAGAACAGCCGGCATTGTAGTATACTCTACCAGGATCAGGAAACAGTCCTCCATAAAATGTGCTGCACACATCTGAATATTTGGGTTGAAGTGTTCTGGAACAGTGTGTATTGTAAATACAACTTAACCACTGATTTCTAGTCATGTCCTCTTTTGGAAGGCCAAACAAAGTAGTTTCGCTTTCACAACGAAACACAGCATCACACGCGGCGGCGGCCTAGAGTAAGCGGAGGCCGGTGGCTAGAGTGAGGAACGGCTGGCAGGCTAGAGTGAGCGGCGGCGTGCGGGCTTGAGAACGGCGCGGCCGGCGGATTCGACGAAGGAGCGGCCGGCGGGCTTGCGGCAACCACATGTGACGACCCCGGGCTGGACTCCACTTCGTCCATGGTGAAAGCCAATCCGGCGATCCACCGCGCGAAGTTGATGTATTTCCTCAGCGACCAGCACGGATCAACTCTAGGCATGATGAAGCGGATATCGTCCTCTTTTGGAAGGCCAAACAAATTAGTTTCGCATTCACAACGAAACACAATGTCTCCACGGCATGGCGGCGGCGGCAACAGTACTATAGCGAAAATAAAAGTTACGCCTTCTTTCTTTGCGTGAACATTTGGGGGGCGTTATGCAAATCTTCCCACATCGTGACATAGACATGTGGGGGCGTGTTAGAACGAGCCGTTTTAAGTAGGCGTGGTTGACTCTTAACTTTTATAAAGAATATCTCTTTGGATTTGAGACTTTAGTCTTTGCAACTTTACAGATTTTCTTTATGCGCCAAGAGCTTGTAACACTCCAAAGAGAAAGGAAAACTTGAAATCGCATCATATGACCCCTTTAAGTACAACATATGTACATGCGGAGCAAGACTGCTGGGTTTTATTTTATTTGTTGAAAATCATTGGTCATTAGAAACATAACCTATCCTAAATAGTTAATTATTAAAAAATATATATATATTAATAAAATGTGAATATATATATATATATATATATATATATAAATTATAGAGAGCTGAGGTGCTTTCACTCACTCAATTAGTTCTGAGGAACCAAAAACCCTGTCTGTTCTTGAAGTAGTCTTATAATTGAAGATCATGTGCAGGGAAGGGGTTTGATTGGTCGGAGCATGTGTTTGGTGGATGTATGTTAAGAGAGCATTAAGAGCCACAGCCTCATGCCTGCAGACATGTACGCATAGTGAGCAGTGAAGGCCGTGCAGCAGGGACACAGTCATGCAGGACTAAAAGGTACATTTCTGGTTCATAAGCATGTCCTGTCAAGGTTAATCCATTAGAGACGGGCCGCCTGACTGCCAGCCGCTGCTGTGGCAGCTGTATTCCCACTGAAAGCATCTTAGACATGAGATGGGAAGATGTTATAGTCAGCCCATTATCTGTTCTGTAGACTTATATACAGTATGACCCATGTATCTTTATCACTGATCTGAAGTCAGTATCAGCAACAATTAGATACTGATATCTAGAGATCAAGGAAGCCAATAAAATGTAGATATAAACACTGTAATACTGAAATGAAATGAACACTTAAACATGCTCACATATCAGCTGATAGCCACTACAATGGTCTGATAATAATATAGTTTCATTCCTTTTTCACTCTAAACGAGTTGAACATATATTAACAAAGCGTTTCATATTTAATACTTATTTAATTATCACATTTTAATATTTGTGGACATTTATATATTGATATAATAACACATACAATTGGCCAGATTGTTAAATATATATTTTTTTGTAAGTTAAATAAATGTTGGTTTATTTTTTATACTTAATGTAACTTAAATGAAGTAGCAATATTAATATTTTGCTTGATAACAGACACATTAGTTACATGATTTATATTATTTATAAAATGGTTAGGTTTCAACGCTTTTAATAATATTAATTCATGCTTATTTGTTTTGTCAAATCTACATGATTTCTGCATTTCTGTGTTCATTACGGAAATATGATGAGAATAAAAAAAATGTGACTTTGAGTTAAACTCTTAATTTCACTCAAGGTTTAAATAAATTAGTCAGGAGGAATTAAAACCTGCATTATAATGAAGCACAAATTAAAAATTCACAACCGGTGTGACAAATATGTAGATTCGAATTGAAGATATGCTAATGAGATGTTATTTGCGTGTTTTTTGACCAGTGGCCATTAGGAGGGTAGCTGAGGGCACTGCACTGCCCCTGACACATGAACCCCGATAAACAACTGCAGGCTGGACTCCAGTCTATCAGCCTTATGCCTCTGGAGCTCATATAAAGTATTCTCTTTGTTGTGCCATTTCAGCTGGAATTACTTTTAGTATCACTTCTCACAGCACCCCGGAGACATCCTATCAGAAGACATTAACACAGGAGGTCTTACTAAAGTTCCCTGGCAGGACCTGTGGGACAAAGGGGGCAACCAGAGGAGATGGTGTATAGAAAATATAGCCTCTTGTTTGTGAAGATATCGGAGAAGAGGTACAATTTCAACAGTATTTTTTTTTTCTGACTGTAAATTGAGCCCTATCAGGTCATCCTCTTTGATTTGATTTTTCCAGTTAGAAATGATGTAAATGGGGGCAACAAGTTGCCACTTGTGCAAACCCCACATGTTAAAATGCCTTAGTTTAAGATTTGATTATTATTTTTCAGAACCAAATTATTCCAAAAGTACAGAGCTCTGCGCACGACATGCAGAAGATAAAATAGATATCATGGCCACTAATTAAGGATTCATTCACATTACTTATTAATTTGTGGCCACATCTTAATTCGTTCTCTCATTTTAAATAAGTTCAATCGTAGCCACAGTTTACCTAAAACAAGGAAACTTATTAATACGCTGTGAAAATAAATACTTATAAAGAATGAACACGTCATGTGTGGGGCTTCATGCAAAAGGATCCAAGCACAGTTATAAGCAAAAAAGACTAATTCTGAGCTGATAGTGGCGCTAGAGATTAAGACCCCCATACTGCTCAAGGCAATATTCAGACCCCTCCCAATTGGTGTAACAAATTTTACAACATTCCTCCAAAAAAGGTAGACTCCTATGATAGAGGAAATATTTTGGTAGTAAAAACAATACAGACTACTCAACAAATATAGCTGCAAACAGCAATTATGGGGCCAAAGCACGGAAGTGACATGTACAACCCCCAAAACAACAAAAGTACAAATATAGATTCAAAGTTTATGAGCAGATTTGATCCACAACAGCAGATCATGTAAAGATGGGGATCATTGTATTCTGAGGAATAACTGATACATATTTTTTTCTTTGCCAGTATGTGGTGTTGTTCCTAAATTGCACAGAAAATCCCAGGGCTTGGTCAAAATACACTGAACAAAATTATAAACACAACACTTTTGTTTTTGCCCCCATTTGTCATGAGCTGAACTCAAAGATCTAAGACTTTTTCTACGTACACAAAAGGCCTATTTCTCTCAAATATTGTTCACAAATCTGTCTAAATCTGTTAGTGAGCACTTCTCCTTTGCCGAGATAATCCATGCACCTCACAGGTGTGACATATCAAGATGCTGATTAGACAGCATGATTATTGCACAGGTGTGCCTTAGGCTGGCCACAATAAAAGGCCACACGGAGGTGGGATTATGGTATGGGCAGCAGGGGCGTGTCTATGTGGTGGCCAGGGGTGGTACTGGCCCCCCCTGAAATTTGGCTGGCCACCCCAGGTGCCCCCCCTACCAGATGTCTTGCGATAGGCTTGTTTTTAGTACATTTCTAACTGCATCTGGCAGTGGCGGGTCCTGGCATGTGTAGGCAGCTGCCTAGGGCCGCTTTCTTCTCTTCTTTATACTTAATTTTAGGCGATTTCTATAGTGTGATCTTAATGACAATGTCGAGAGCGCATAATGTTATGCGATCTATGTGCGCGAGGACGAATCTCTCCACTCCCAAGCGGATTTCCTTCACTCACACAAAACTGGACGTGTGCTTTTAAATATTGTTCTTTTATGAATTGGCTCTGCTCTGTCACTGTCACTCTTTGTTTAGTGAGTGTACGCAAAGTATTATAACATACATCATTCCGCAAACACAATCAACAACCTGATCAACTCTATGCGAAGGAGATGTGTTGCACTGCGTGACGCAAATGTTGGTCACACCAGATACTAACTGGTTTTCGGACCCCCCCGGACCCCCCAATACAGTAAAACTGCACATTTTAGAGTGGCCTTTTATTGTGGCCAGCCTAAGGCACACCTGTGCAATAATCATGCTGTCTAATCAGCATCTTGATATGCCACACCTGTGAGGAGGATGATTTATCTCGGCAAAGGAGAAGTGCTCACTAACACAGATTTAGACAGATTTGTGTTTGAGAGAAATAGGTCTTTTGTGTACATAGAAAAAGTCTTAGATCTTTGAGTTCAGCTCATGAAAAATGGGAGCAAAAACAAAAGTGTTGTGTTTATAATTTTGTTCAGTGTATACGTATAGCCTTGTTTGCCATTCTTGCCTTCAAATTTGTTCATGTGTTTCCTGGGCCGTCACTAAAATTCATGGGACCCAGGACAAAAATTATTAGGGATGGGCCACTTCTCCCCTGCGCTCATGAGCATGCTACAGTATACCAGATTAGGACCTTAGTGCCTTAGAGGTACTTAAAGTACATAAAAAGATAGATCCCAAATTTGGCATGGTAGTTGTTCCTCAATGCATGTGTCAGATCTCAGAAAGTGTTACTTTACAGTTCTAGGGGCTGCCATAGACTCCCTTACTAAAGAACAGTTACAATAGATGCCTACGCACCTTCTATGCATGGCCTATAATCTCTCGAGATCCAGGAGGTCATTTTCATGTCTTTAACCGCACCTCCTAAACCTCTGGTACCCTTAAGCCAAATCCATAACCCCTTAAATGAAAGTCTCAAAGCACACATGGTGCACAAGGCCCACACATCTCTCTCAGGACCACTTTTCGTGCAGCTGGGACGGTTTCGTTCAGTAGAGTCTATTTCCGGAAAATTCTGTCATCCATGTCAGTGTTAAGGTGCCATTACGGTGCCTGGGGTCACACACATGTACTTTAGCACCTTTTAAATCAGACGCCTTCTGTGATTGATGAAGTGAGCAAGGAGCATCTCAAAGACTCAGACCCACACCTGCGGTCCTTCTGTCTTATTGCAAGACCCTTCTTATACATAGATAAAAGGGTAATACAAAGACAATGCTCGAGATAAAAGACGCTCCTCTCTTTTCTTAATCATTGCACATTTCCATCACTAAGAGTGACAGGCCTTTGATGTTAGTGTTTAGCTCAGAATACCTCATTCCACAATAATATGCATAGCTGTATCTGTAAAATGCTTTTGCCTCTGAGACATTAATTCGCATACTCAAATGCTTTTGACACTTACACTGCCTCAAGTGAAGGATTTCCACCTAAATTTGCTTCTCGCCGTTCTAAAGTAAAGCTATTAATTGTGTGTGGATGCGTTACCACTGCATAACTTTTTTGCTCTTCCCATTTTGCTTCAGTCATGTAATTGCAGTAGACAATCAGATGCCTGCTTTATGGGCGTATGTTAGAACTGTCACTTCCTTTTGGCTGCAGATAACACGGGAGCTGTCACAACTACTTACCCTGCGTTAATGCGCCCCACGCAGCACTGATAGTTTCATTGAATCAATCAGGGTCTTCTGTTTTCCCAGTTTCACATCTCGCTTGGCATACAGCTCTTTATCTTGTTAACAAGACATAATGAACAGTTGGTGAAAACTTCAGGCACTTCAGGGGACATGATGCAAACACAATGCGAACGCAGCCTGGCAAAGTCAATGTGTATCTGTCTATCCATTGTAGTCTGTAGCAGTGTCAATGATGCAAGCCTGTTTCGTTCTAGAACCAGGAATCCCTGTTCTTCTGTTACAGAACTCAACTTTTCAGAAGTACCGCACAGTTGTCATGCTGTGCTACTTAAGTCTTTTTCATCAAGATCCTGCGGCATCTAAAGAAAAGCATAACATCCTAGAGCACCCAAGTTTGCTACTCCCTGCTCTTCTTGAAGTCCCTGCAGTCATTTGGGAAAGCAATAGGTGGTTTGTTGACCTTGTGGCATGCTGCATGTGAGATGAACCGGCATGTGAGAGCTAATGCACCAAACCTCTTGAACTCTGACTTATTGAGAACGGCAAGGCAAATTAATTGCCAGAATTCAATGAATGAGCAGAAGCGCAACTGAAATAAAATAAGTCCACCCATGAAGAGTGAATTGCCTCTAACTCTGCATAAGGACAAAGGCCCAAAATAATTGGAGCGTCCTACACCTCCTGCTGTGGATCTTTCGATACTTAAAACATCTTTCATCTTCCTCAACTTTGTGCTAAAGCAACAGTGACCCCATGACACCTGAACTGATGTTTGAAAATGTGGAAAACTTCAGTTAAAATCTCCTTGAAGACCACCATTCAGGAGCAGCTGCTACACGTGGTTTGGTCATCTTTTGTGGACGTGAGAGATGATAAATTTCATTTTGATGAGGGAAGTCTCTTTTAGATTAGCTGCCCAATTAAATATGGAGACAGAAATAAACATACAGACAGAGACTCCACTGTGGATACCTCCATTATCTGGTCACAAGGCCTGTTCTGATGACTGCAAGATTTCTGTCGCTTCTTCAGTTTGCTATTCCACAAACACACATTGCTTTGTTCCGCTGCGGTTCCTCTATGAACACACTGAATGTCAAGATGGAAATTCTTCAAATTCTGCAAAAAATGGGGTGTGTCATATATCCAGATGGAGGACTCATAAAAAAAGGACACTGATAGTTCTGTTTTCCCTTTTTCATTTATTGGCACAGGACAAAATTCTGTTGACATTAAAGAACACAAACTTGAGCTTGAGAACAGCACACATTTCATAAAAGTGGCTTACAGGAAAGGAAGTATAATAAAAAGAACAGAGGGATCTTTCTGTCAGCATATGCACAGCAGATAAGTAAACGTGCAAAAATACATCTCCCTTTCATAAGAAGAGGATTTTCCATAATAAAGGCTACAGACAGAGCAGCTCCAAACCAGATTGGCCACATGTTATACGTTGCATGAAGCGCTCGGTTACCCGAAAGATGTTTTGAGTCAACCTTTTATGATTAATGAAGCTACTATGTTCTCAGGAACAAGTCTCCTGGAACTGGAAATTTATTTTTGTCTTGAACCATCTATAAAAATGCTTTAATTTTGTGCCGTGAAAATTCACAAGCGCAGATCTTATACAACAATGCCTCATTCAAAAACATTTTGAATATTGAAAACCTTTGACACAGCCAGTGATTTGTATAACACAGAAGCGGATTAAGCAGTAGAACACTTTAAGTGTCTAAAGAAATTCACAGCTATGACAGAAGGGGATTTTGGGGAGAAAATGACACACTGGTTGTGGGTGGAGTGAAAAGAACAAGAAAACCAGAACACACCAGTGCTGTCTGTGCGGCTACAGCTGGTAATCTGCCCACTGCCCCAGAGCAAGAACATGACATGCTGTCAAACCCCAGACTACTGCCCACACCAGTTCCAAGACTAGGAGAATAGGCGAATGGCAGAAGAAAATGCCAAATGAGGAAAGATATGTGTGGCTTGATGTAAGGGATATCCATATTATCTTAATGAGTAACTTATCTGAAAAAGCTATTAATAGATTTACTCTGGTTTCATATACAGGTTAATATTCAAATCAACTGCTTTTCCATTAGTAAAAGTTTTATTTTAACCACAGCCACTATTCTTATTGTTCATGCTGAGGTACTCCAATCCACATAATTTGAATAAACCTTCCACAAACTACACTCATTCTAAACACGCATATTAAATAACACTACTAATGGACATAAACTAGCTCTCACACACACACAAAAAAAAATCAAAGAAATAAATAAAAAAGGAAAATACCTGCTTTACTTGTCCTGACTGTTTGGGTTAATGTCAGGGTTGTGGTGTAACACAATGGGACAGCTCTGTGTGTCAGTTGAGCATTGATATTGTGACCTTAAGGTCTGGATTATTTGACAACCTACAAGATGCTATCGAGGTTTTCAGTGGTGACCACTTGGGTAAACTCTGTTCCTCAAAACCACCACAGGAGGCAAATGGTGTCGTACACCTGGATAGTGCTGGATATGATCGAACCACCTGGTGACATTCAGATATCGCTCTTTCTCCTGTACAGCCAATTCCACCTAAGAAAAAGTAAGGGAAACATGAGACAGTGAACATTAAAGGTAAAAAATAAATGTGCATAACACTACAGAGACATCCAGTACAGTGTCTTTGCCTGCTTAGGCATTATTTATGTTTTACAGTGTTTATTTAAATGAAGATGATATTGACCTATTACTATATTATATATACAGCATTTTATAGAAGTATACATTGCAAAAAAAAAAAGAAAATCACTCTTTAATATGGCACACTTTGGGTCAACTATAAAAGGTTAAAAAAAAGTGTCTTAAAGTGTTAAAGGGGTCATATTTTCCTTTCTCTTTGGAGTGTTACAAGCTGATTGTGCATAGATAAGATCCCTGAAGTTGCAAAGACTAAAGTCTCAAAACCAAAGAGATATTCTTTATCAAAGTTAAGACTCTGCCACGCCCCCCTAAAACGGCTCGTTCTAACACGCCCCCACATATCTACATCACTATGTGGAAATATTTGCATAATGCCGCCCAAATGTTCATGCAAAGAAAGAAGGCATGGTTTCAGTAACCGCAGTTAGTGTTGAAGCAGCCATGTCAGGGAGACGCTGTGTGTTTCTAGGCGAAAGCAAAAGCACTTTATTTGGCCTTCTGAAAGTAGATGCATTTAAGAATCTTTAAGATTACTTACAACAGAACAGCAATGCATTTTATGGATGACCGTTTCATGAACCTAGGAGAGGAGGTAATTCTGACTTTGCTATGACAATCTGGCGCTTCTGAATCAGCTACTGTTTTGTTATTATTTTAAGTATTTGCTATTGACTGTTCAAATGCGGAGTTTTGCGTATCGTGTGTGTGTGAGCGAGAGAGAGAGAGAGCGGAGTCAGCTGTCTTAAACGTGGCTTGTGTACTGCATACATACCAGCTTCATCATTGTGTCTGTCACGCGACTCTGTTCCCCCCTTTAAAATTTAAGAAAATCTTAAAATTTGACTTCTATGAGCCTGTCACACAGAGCAATGCAAAAAAGTGAAGCGAATTGGTGCTTTCACCAAATGCAAAATGATGAATCACCTTCAGCTAATTCATGCCTGCACAATAGGAGGCGTTGACCGAGAATGCATTTTTAGTTTTTCCCACAACATCTACATTGCTTTCTCCTGAATTGCATATATACAGTAAATAACCATTTTATGCATATTGTATTATTGAATACAGCGAAAATAGCATTTGACCGAAATTAGGAATCGTCAGCCAGCTGAATATTTATATGCCAGTGAATGTTTACCAATGAATGGGATGCTACGCTCTCATTCAAAACCTGTTGGATATTGACTAAATATCTTCTGTACCTTTTGGCTTTAATGAGATTTCCCCAAGAAACTGGCAAGAATTAACACACGAATGGGCCATCCACCATGATTTCTGTTCTTGAACACAAACTCGTGATTACAACTTCACAAGTAGGAAGTTTCCGATAGCACGTGAAGGCAGCATAAAATCTAATTGGATGGCTTGTTTCAACATGGGGCGATGAAAAAAATAAAAAAATGGCACACTAGTCGATAAAAAAAAAATCTCACTTTGTCACGTCTCGATTGATCATGCATGGTGTAAATAGGTCCTCAGGGATCTACTGTTTTGAGTTAAGAAAATCATTACGTCGTACATTTGCTTCGCTTAATTGCACTCGGTGTGAAAGGCCCTTATCTTGGAAATTCTTATTTGTCACAGTGATGCAACTGGTTATACAACTCACATAAATAAGAAAAAGTACTCAACGGCTTTCAATTGACTATAGTATAAATAAACTTTCTGGCCATCAGACTAAACGCCATGTTTGTCAAAAGCCAAACACTGTGCATCATACAGCAAAAAAGGGGAAATCTACTAACTCTTGAAGAATGGTGAATACTAATACATTACTGTGGGTTTAATAACGGTAGAAAACTTTCCAGACATTTGTATTTACTTTTACATGGAAAAAAATCTGCTTATCAGTTTTAAAAGTCAAACAAGTTCCTCTGCAGTTCAATGTTGAACAATACAAAAAAAAATGAAATTACCAAGGGGTGAATAATTTTTTTTTTTTTTAAAAGAAACTATGTCTAACTGACCTTATCTTCAAGAGATTTAAACCAAGTGACATACTAATGCCTTCTGGGAAATTACAACTCTTTGTCAGTCAGTCAATTACAAACACTGACTTGGAGAGATGTGATCTTCTATTCCCTTTCCCTCTAATTCTCATTTAATCCCTTTCTTCCTTTCTCAATGGGCTCCTTCAGGCTCCTTAAACTTCCTTGACTGCTGTCCTGGGAAATGACATCACTATATGTCTCATCTTTTCTGCTGTGTCAAATTTCTCCTGTGCTTTAAGCGTCTTACTGCTTTAATTGGGAGCTCTGCATCACTTCTCTCAAACGACTGAAGTTCACCGCTGAGGGACTTACAACAATGTGGTGAATTCCGTAATACATGAGGATGTCTGCCAGGGTGAAGACGTTCCCAGCCAAGTAAACTTTGTCCTTCAGGTACTGGTTAAGATCCTGCAAGGGAAGTATAAAAGGATATGTCACCTTTAAAAAATTAAATTTACATACTTTTGAACGGTAATGTATATATTAAACATTGGTGTATTTGATCATTGCTGTAACCACACTTTGATAAGGTGACTAGGGTTACTGTCCGCTTACCATTAAAAAAGGTCCATTCTGCATCAAGCTTAACAACACTCACTTTCTGTGGTAAAATTATTGCTTGTTGTTTTCTTGATCACTTTAAACGTAGCTCATCCAATCTGCTTTTAAAGCGGGAACCATCTGTATTATGAAAGGCCTCTTGAGAATGGAAGACCTTAAGGTTGGAGGTAGTCAAATACTTCAGTGACTGTAAAATGAACGGTAACACTTTAGTTTAGGGACCAATTCTCACTATTAACTAGTTGCTTATTAGCATTCATATTAGTAAAACATTGTCTTGTTTATAAAAAAATTAAATGGAGCTTAAAATGCAGTGTGACCAAATTAATTGTAATATATTGTAGTATTAAGGGTGTCTGATTGATGGAGTGGAGGCATACAAGTGTGTGTGCTTGTCTGAGTGTGTGTAAAGACTGGCTCATCTGAACACTGTTCACTGCCTCCATTAGCCCTCAAGACGCTGTGCTGTATTGTGCACAAGTGCTGAAGATGCTCCTGTCCCCTGAGACCTGAGCACGCACACACACACACACAGACACACGCTGTAGTATCCAGGCTTTGGAAAGTTTTACATCAAATTCAACCTTGCACTATTCAAGGAAGAGTGGATGGACAGCCTACAGACACATCTGTGTTACGCTGGACCATGTTGAATTATGAGATGTCGGCCCGGGGGTTTATATATTCTGTCTGAAATGAAGCTAAACATTGTGCACAGTTCTGCACACAATTGTACCAAGTGGTATGATTTTATTACAACTACTACATACCATCGAGAATGAGCAACATTTTTCCTACATTTGATTGGGGATAGTTCACCAAGAAATTAAAACTGTTATTTACTAACCTTCAAGTTGTTCAAAACCTATAGCACTTCCCTTCATCTTCAAAACACAAATGAAGATATGTTTAATGAAATGCAAGTATGGTTGAGTTTTGTTTACCTTATTTGATGTGCTCTATGGATGTGTCTTGATCAATGTTTATACATGAATAATGCCTGTTCAACTCTGTTCATCACATAAAGCAATCATGTCTCTTCAGAAGACTTGGATTAAACCACTTGATTCATATGGATTATTTTAAAATGTCTTCAGTAACTTTTTGAAGTTAAACGTTTCGGTTGTTAGAACTATCACGTTTCATTTAAAATATCTTCCATTTGTGTTTTGAAAACGAACAAAAGTCTTATGGGTTTTGAAAGTAAATGAAGACAGAATTCTCATTTTTGTGTGAACTATCTATTTAAGCCAGGGATGTCCAAACTCGGTGCTGGAGGGCCACTGTCCTGCAGAGTTTAGCTCCAACCCAAATCAAACACCTGAACCAGATAATCAAGGCCGTACTAGGAATACTAGGTGTGTTGAGGCATGTTGGAGCTAAACACGGCAGGACATTGGCCTTCCAGGACAGAGTCTGGACACCCCTGATTTAAGCAGTACAGACAGTGGAAAAACCAGACATTGTTAAATTGGGCTCAGTTTAGAAGCCACATTTTTAATTTTAGTTGCCAAATTATAGAATCGCTCAATATAGAAGACTCTGGCTCTAATGTCACCCACCTTAAAGTTTTACTCTGTTCTTGTTATTAAATACATCCATCGAATCGAATAAGCTTTATTGTGGTCATTGCAAACTCTCCCTTGAGTCTTGTTCTTACTCTGGTGTCTATTCCTGTCAGCTGCAGAAGTCCTGTTTCCTCTGCTTTTAAATGTTATGATCCTGCCTTTACAGAGTGCTGAGAGTTGGTCAGACAGTGCATGCCGTAGGCATTACATAAGCCCTTCATTACTGCCACTATTAACCAGCGATCAGCAGCACTCTGCTCCAGACCCATGCTCGGACAGCCCTATGCCACACACTGACAGCAACTGCCGAGAGGCGTCTGTCCTGCTGAGTGCCTGTGTTAACGAGACTGCCTCTGACTGTCCACAGATAGACGTTTTCTACCTTTAATCCCTTCTGAACTGATCTCAAGACAGCGTGTGACCCCTGTTACCCTCAGCATGTCAATTAAAGTCCATCTGACAGACTGCAGTGTGGATGATTCGGATCCAAACCTCCAATGTGATTATTGAGAAAACCCTGTGACCATATAGATGCTGAGTTTGGAGTGGCATGCTTTTCGGACACTCAACTGATTCAACAGGAGAATGTCATGTCAATTAATTCAATCGGTTTTAGATGTTACTCTTCATAAATGACGTGGGTATAGACGTGGGTAAATGTTAGGACTGGGTAAAAAATATTGATTTCTCGATTTTAATCGATTCTCATATTTATGAAACAATATCAATTCATAAATCCCACGAATCAATTAGTCTGGCCTGTCAGATAATCAACGGAACATTGTAGCACGCCTCCCATCCAATAAATTGTAATAAGCTTTGTGATTTGTTACTTTTGATATGAAACAGTCTCAGATTTAAAATTCTGTACATTTTATTACAGTATTCAAATATTAAATGCCGTTTTGGCGCTGTTTAATGTGACGTGACAGATCGCTGTAGCACCTCGGTTAGAAGCGGCAGCACGAACTGATCATCTCCGCTTTAATAGCAGCTACAGCATGAAATAAACATGAATGAACATCCGAAGGTATGTTAAAAGAAAGAGTACAACTAGGCATGGGCCGGTATGAGATTCTGACGGTATGATAACCTTAGATAAAAATATCACAGTTTCACGGTATTGGGATTACAGCTCTAAAATATGTTATTTTTAAATGTCTGGGTAAAAAAAAAACAAATTTTTTTCCCCACTGAACACATTTTATTTTTAAGAAACATATAGAACATTTTGGAACAGTAAACATGTCAAGCTAAATAATTAGAATAAATAATTTAATACTTAATTAAATGCAGTCACTTAAGTGAGCCTAAACCTGCAGCTCAACAATAATCAGAACATAAATAAATTATTTAAAAAAAAAAAAAATCCCAATAAACGAAAAAAAAAATGCAGTCACTTAAGCTCAATAATCAAAAATATAATCAAAACATAATTTCTGTAAAAAATAAAATAAAAAAAATTTATAAAAAAAATGCATAAATAAACCTGCAGCTCAACAAGGTTTTTGGAGACATGCTCGCTTTCGACACATTCATCTTTCAGTCCAAGTTATGATGCAGGAATGTTCACCTTTCCCGGATTAAGTTTGGAGCAGTGAGGTACGAGGATGTGTGCACATACACACATAAGGAAAGAGAGAGTGTCTCTCCGTACAACACTCAAACAGTGTTTTTTTTTTTTTTTTAAATGCGTGATTTTGAACAGATGTAAACAATGGCAGGAGGCTTAAAAGTATAGACGTGATACCAGCTAAATTTAATTATTGTACTAAATCGCAGAAAAGTAGGCTACAGTACGTACTTTAGACTGCTATTCCTCACTCTGTGAAGTAACGTGAGGGAGGAAACTAGTTGACGTTAGCTAGTTAATTAGCCATGTTATCTGCCTCGGTAGCAAGCCAAATAGTATTTATTTCAACACTGAAACAAACGGCGGGTGGGTCTCGGTCTTGATCGGGGGTGAAAGAGGGAGAAAACCGAAGATGACACAGATATATAGTTTATGTTCGACTTGGAAGTATTTATTTAGTGATCGGCGATTACGCGAAAAATTCCCATACGACAGACTTCGTCTTTTTCGACAGGGGAAAAAGTTTCAGGGATTCATCTCCTTCGGCCATCCCACACACAGGTGACTCTGACCGCTCGCACCAACCGGAGGGGCCCGAGGGAGAGGGGTCGTGTGACTCGCTACGTTCTTCGCTGCACACAACTGAGGGAGTCCTGCACTTTCAGTCTTTGACAACACGTAAAAAACTGCGCATACCGCAGGAACGGTATAACGGAAAATTTTAGCGGTTTTGAAACCGTGACTTTTCCAAACCGTGGTATACCTTGAAACCGGTTATCGTCTCATGCCTAAGTACAACTTACCGAAATCCGTATCCTGTCTCATGTAATCGCTCAATCAGTGTTTCAAACGCGGGAAGAAGACAATAGCTCGTAACCAATATGTCACGTAACTTCACATTTACCACAGAAAATCATTCGATGACCATGAACTCATTAGTCAACTAGAACAACAACTTTCGAGAGGAGCATTTTGCTAAATATGCACCATAACAATTTTTTTTACTGTTCTTCAATATTTAATTTATGTTTGAATAAATCTGTCAAGTTTTTGTGACAACCACCATTTAAATGTTTATATTTCAAAAAACTAATTGGAGTAAAAATATAATTGTGTAATTTAAAGTTAAAGTTAGTATTATAACTTTATTGATTATATTTTAAGTGTTTGTATATAAATCAGCTAATTTCAACCTTCCATATTATTGACTCTCAGGTATATTTTACAGCATTAGGCTAGTTGAGAGATTTTTTTTTTCCCGAGAAAATTTGCCATGTCCTGTACCTGATATATATCCAAAATAACCGATATTGAATCAAAATCAGAATCAAATCACAAGCTTGTGAAGGATAATCAAATCGAATTGTGAAATTTGTGTCAAAACCCAGCGCTAGTAAATGTATAAGAATGACAATCTATGCAGGATTCTGGAAACTTTTTATAGCAATAAATAGAGCTAAAAATTAAAAGGAAAAGACAGGAAATCAAGAATAAGTGATATCATTGCTACATTTCTTCAAAAGCAGATTGTGGAGATGCTTTAATCGTCTATGATCAAAAAATATGATATCACACACCCCTAATTAGCTTATAAAAACATTAAGGCAATTTCACTCATGTCTCACGACTATGACAGCTAAATAGGCTTTGCTTTCAAACTCTCCTGTGTGTATGTGTGAGCGCTCTGTAAAAACCGACAAAGATTTCCATTTACAATGTGTATAACAGCATTGAGCATCAAGCCAATCGAGCACTGAACACAATGACCAATCTGACATGTTTAAGTCAGTCAGTGGTGCATCTACACAATACTGCAAGTTTTTGTTCAATGCACCTCACTGATTGATTACTGTAATGGGGTAATCAAAATAGCCTAACAACTCTGTGCTTTTGTTCTCATTTATTTTCATTTTTAGTTTAGTGAATTTAACTTCCGCTTTAAAAGCCTTATTTTAGTTTTTAGATTGCAATGTTTCAATGTTAGAATGAAATGTGATTTTAATCCTTTTTTGCACATAATATAAAAGGCTTACATCGTTACATTCACTTTATTTGTTTTCATAGCTGTTAATACAGAGGTCAGCTCCGAGAAAATTTGCCATGTCCTGTACCTGATATATATCCAAAATAACCGATATTGAATCAAAATCAGAATCGAATCACAAGCTTGTGAAGGATAATCAAATCGAATTGTGAAATTTGTGTCAAAACCCAGCCCTAGTAAATGTATAAGAATGACAATCTATGCAGGATTCTGGAAACTTTTTATAGCAATAAATAGAGCTAAAAATTAAAAGGAAAAGACAGGAAATCAAGAATAAGTGATATCATTGCTACATTTCTTCAAAAGCAGATCGTGGAGATGCTTTAATCGTCTATGATCAAAAAATATGATATCACACACCCCTAATTAGCTTATAAAAACATTAAGGCAATTTCACTCATGTCTCACGAGTATGACAGCTACATAGGCTTTGCTTTCAAACTCTCCTGTGTGTATGTGTGAGCGCTCTGTAAAAACCGACAAAGATTTCCATTTACAATGTGTATAACAGCATTGAGCATCAAGCCAATCGAGCACTGAACACAATGACCAATCTGACGTGTTTAAGTCAGTCAGTGGTGCATCTACACAATACTGCAAGTTTTTGTTCAATGCACCTCACTGATTGATTACTGTAATGGGGTAATCAAAATAGCCTAACAACTCTGTGCTTTTGTTCTCATTTATTTTCATTTTTAGTTTAGTGAATTTAACTTCCGCTTTAAAAGCCTTATTTTAGTTTTTAGATTGCAATGTTTCAATGTTAGAATGAAATGTGATTTTAATCCTTTTTTGCACATAATATAAAAGGCTTACATCGTTACATTCACTTTATTTGTTTTCATAGCTGTTAATACAGAGGTCAGCAAGTAAGTTTGGCATCGGGCCAATTAATTTTTTCCGCACTAGATGGTGGGCCAGAACATAGTCAATGGATCATTTAAGAAATTAATTGATGAAAAATGCAACTAGAATTGCCTGTGACAGACTGTTATAGTGTCTTTTGTAACTGGTAGTGAGCTGTTACTCTGTGTTAAATCCTGTAGTAGGACAGGACAGTCATTAACAAAAAGCCACATTTGTGTGGCGGTGTCCGGCACACTATGTGAGCGGAGTAGAGCAGCAACAATTTCCCCTCTGCGCTCCGAGCATTTAATAATCACTCCGCTCTACTCCACGCTCACTGATCTCAGAAACACCGCTCCGCGGCTTAAGTAGTTCAGTATGCTTGAAATATCACAGTTCTGTTCATAACCTATATTAAAAAATCTAATAAATAAACAGGAAAGTTTCAAAGAGGCTTATTGGAACACTAGTGTGCAAACTTTTTTCCTACCACATGACAAGCTAATAACATGGTTGTCAGCATTAAAAGGTATACTTGCTGCTTTTTGCAGTGCAAATTTTGTTTGTGATGAAAATAACAGTACTTTTTCGTCAGTTATTTTACCTACGGATCGATGCATTTCTGCTCATTAGAAACAGATGAAGTAGCACTGTGAGATTACATTTGTTTGAATGCATTATTGCGTGTTATTGCGATTGCGTGTGGATAAGTGTTGTAGTACTTGTTTTAATCATGCTTTCAGCTGAAAATATTCAGTATCTAGAAGGAACAAACACATTTCTTGAGAACTATAACTTCCCGCTCATGTCCATTGCCGTCATCATAGCCTTCACATTCTTTCTGATTTGAGTGATCCTTCTCTATCAAGCTAGCTAAATATGTTTAACATGTGAACATTGTAACATTCTTGCTAAATATGCAGTTATATTACGGGCTGTACATACGCATATATCTGCGCTGTTATTCAGAGAAACCTCACAGCTCGAGCTATAAAGCAGCTTTTCTTACTCTTTCACTCTATGATGAAATATTTTTAAATGGGTGGTTGACTTTTTTTTCTACGCTTGATTGTGTTTATGGGGTGCAGTCTAACATGTGTTAATACTTCGTTTTTAAAAAACTAGAAATACTAGATGGGCTCTGATTGGTTAGCTAGTCCAGTGTGTTGTGATTGGCTAAACCGCCTCTAGTGCGCGTTTATATGTCCCGCCCCTCACCTCAGCGGCATGTGCTCCAGTTGTATTGTAAACAAAGGCGTCATCAATATTTCTTATCAATTTGAACCCGATTGAGAAGCAGAGGATATTAGTGAAGAGGATGGCGCAGAACTAGGGCTGGATAATAATTCAATATCAATATGTATCGCGATATAATTTTCTTCAATAACGGTGATATGATTTTTAAACATTTCCGATATACATTACCAGTTTCCCATACATTTATTTATGCCGTTTGACTTAACATTGTAAACATGAGCACTGCACGTTTCGTGCAGAATAAGAATTCTCTTCTGCTCACCAAGCCTGCATTTATTTGATCCAAAGTACAGCAAAAACAGTAAAATGTTGAAATATTTTTACTATTTAAAATTGCTTTCTATTTGAATAGATTTTAAACTGTAATTTATTCCTGTGATGCGCAGCTGTATTTTCAGCATCATTACTCCAGTCTTTAGTGTCACATGATCCTTCAGAAATCATTCCATACCCTTTTTTTCTGGCTGAAGCACATTTGTTTCAATCTATAAGAATAAGCAGCCTAACCTCCCAGTCAAAAGTTTTTGAAAAGTAAGATTTTTAAGGTTTTTTTTTTTTTTAAGAATTCTCTTCTGTTCACCATGGCTCCATTTATTTGATCCAAAGTACAGCAAAAACAGTAAAATGTTGAAATATTTTTACTATTTAAAATTGCTTTCTATTTGAATAGATTTTAAACTAATTTATTCCTGTGATTCTCAGCATCATTACTCCAGTCTTCAGTGTCACGTAATCCTTCAGAAATCATTTTAATATGCTGATTTGCTGATTATCAATATTTAAAACAGTTGAGTAAATTTTTTTTTCAGGATTCTTTGATGAATCGAAAGATCCAAAGATCAGCATATATCTGAAATAAAAAGCTTTTGTAACATTATACACCATTCCATTCAGTATAATTTTTATAATTTTTTTGGGAAGGAAATTATAGAAATTAATACTTATATAGCAAGGATGCTTAAAATTTATCAAAAGTGATGATAAAAGGCATTTATAATGTTACAAAAGATTTCTATTTCAGATAAAGTGTTCAAAACGATATCGGAATTATATCGTATCGACCGAAATATATATCGTGATATAAATTTTGGCTATATCGTCCAGCCCTACGCAGAACCTGTGCAAGCACGGCTCTTAATGGTATGTTTTTTGTTGTCTCATTCTTTTAGATACGCAGTTATTTGTAAATGCTACTGCTTATGTTAGCTTCTAATATACGGTTTTAACCTGATTAAAGCTTTAATACAGTACGGCAAACGCACGCAACAGTTCATTGTTTGAGCTGAGCTGATGATCTGAATGAGAGATTTTGAGAGCGAGAGCGAGAGAGAGAGAGAGAGCGAGAGAGAGAGAGAGAGAGAGAGCGAGAGAGATGCAGAGCATGTGCAGAGCAGGGGGACGCGAGGAACAGTATTAAGAACCGCTGCTTTAAAATATTGATTATGAAACTTGTGAATCCATTAGAATCGTTAGAAGACAGAATCGTGATTCATATATGAATAGATTTTTACGTGCACCTCTAGTTTTCTCTTCCTCTTCTCTAAAGCAGCGCAACATGGCCCCAACCCCTTTGTTGCATGTTCCCGGGGGCGGGGTTTATCAGGGTTTGTGATGTCACAAACCCGGGAAGTAACTTGTTGTAGTCCCTTCGAGCCATATTTGTAGGCATTAAACTGCCAGAATTTTAAAAGACAATATCTCTGTTTGCATTGAACTTTCAGCGCCGCAACTTTGCAGATATTGTTTATGCTCAAACAGCAACATTACACACTAACTAACGTTAAAAAAGTGAAATCGCAATCAACCACCCCTTTAAGATGAAATATATATTTTATCGTAGCTATATATAATTTTATATAATATATAACTATTATCCTAAGATGAAGCATACATTTTGTCTTAACTTAAGATGCAATATATTTTTACACAGATTATTAAGACCGTCCAGAGAATGTGTTGTTCCTATATTTTTTTGTAAATTTACAATACATTTTAGTATCAAAGCTTTTAGTCAATCATGATTTGTTCGTGAAAATGTTTGTACGCAGGTCTCGCACACAAATGAGAGCCAATGAGAGTTAAGAATCACACACACCAGAGGCATGTTCAAAAACATGACAACCAATTTTCCTGTGAATTTTCATATTTTATCAAGTACGCTCAGATTTAAATTCAAATCATTTTTATTTCATGTATTACTGCGTTTATCTGTATGAAGTTTTTCCTTACTGTGTATGTACAGCGATTCAATGAATAACCATATTAACATAAGTATTATTTAAAGTCTCCATGAAACTGAAGTTGTGATAGTCTTTTGTTCCCTATTGTGACATATATCTGAGTGAAATATACGTTTGCTTCTTGAACAAAAAATGTAGGGTGGGACTTGATTTTGTCCATCAGGAAGTGCACACATCAGAGAAAAGATGTTGCACGAGGGAGGGAGGGGAAGTAATTTTGATTAAAGATTACGAGGGCACATTAAGTAAAAAAAAAAAAAAAGATGTGCATGAATAAATTTGTAACAAACAGTTAAACAAACAAATTTCAGATTTAAATTCAAATCATTTTTATTTCATGTATTACTGCGTTTATCTGTATGAAGTTTTTCCTTACTGTGTATGTACAGCGATTCAATGAATAACCATATTAACATAAGTATTATTTAAAGTCTCCATGAAACTGAAGTTGTGATAGTCTTTTGTTCCCTATTGTGACATATATCTGAGTGAAATATACGTTTGCTTCTTGAACAAAAAATGTAGGGTGGGACTTGATTTTGTCCATCAGGAAGTGCACACATCAGAGAAAAGATGTTGCACGAGGGAGGGAGGGGGAAGTAATTTTGATTAAAGATTACGAGGGCACATTAAGTAAAAAAAAGATGTGCATGAATAAATTTGTAACAAACAGTTAAACAAACAAATTTTCCATTACAAATTGTCAATTTTTATTTCAAGGTGACTGTAATATAAATATCTCACAATTCTTTCACAATTAATTTGTATAATCTGAAGCTTTGTTAGACATAAAACAGTGTAGTACAAATGTGTACCAAGCTGCAGGAGGTGAAACATACGGCCAGTTTTTTTTATTATTAATTAATTTTTTTTAATGACCCCTAATCATTATCATCTTACCTTCAAAATAACGTTGCCTTCTTCTTTAGAACAGTTATCTAGTCGTGTTATTCGATGTTCAATCCATTGCTGGACCACAGCTCTCTGTTCAGCGCTGTCTCCTAGCAGCTCAGGTCTCTTAGCCTCACGGATCAGATGGGACGCTATAGTGACCAGACCGATCAATGCTGGTCCATTGTTGTTTTGGAGAAGAGGGACCTACAAATGGATAAATAAATAAATGTTAAAAATCTACTTACAAGATGAAAGTGATCAACAGGGGTATATCCATTCATTAAAATACTGCTGTAAGTCACAGCAATGCTCGAGGTGTGGATAAAAAAAAAATGCTGGTAAGTTTAGCTGTCGAGAAATTAATACAAACAAGGGTTTTTGGTTAGCATTTCATAAAATACATCAATTCAGGCTAATAAACTAATACTTAAGTTTGTACAGGTTTTTAGGCTGATGAAGAGATTTATCAGTTAAACATTTCAGAATTTGCTAAATTAATTCCATACTGATGTTTAACGTTAACCAATCACACTCACAGTTATCAATCCTAGGACTCAACCAGTCAAATCACATATTGGTATTGTACTGTATGTTACACATTAATATTACCATTGATATAATTAACATGAATATTATGCACATCAAACCACCACCAATCACATTTGTTTAATATTTTCTAATATTTTCTAAATGTTTACAAAAAAAGTCATATACGTGTCATATTTATAAAATGCAGCTGTATATAAAAGGTATAGGAACATGTTTATTATTAGTATTATTAATGGTATGAATGTAAATATTAGTGTTTAGAGAACATGAAGTTCAAATCAAACTTCCTTGTGGACAAAATATATTCTGATTAGGAGAATACAATTATATTTCTAGCATTCTTCTCAACATTTTCTCTTTGGAAACACATCATAATACAAACTTATACGAGCCTTGAATTCATCTGGTGGGTCTGAAAGCGCTCCTAACTTTTGTTAAATTCATCTAAAGTAATGCTTATTGGGGGGGTCCACTAGGCTTGCCGCAACAGACGGTGCTGACGATGATACCGGTGTTAAGCCGCAACACCGGTTACGTCACTTGCCCACCGCGTCACCACCCCCCACTCTCGTTTTGATTTTTTATAGTAATAAAAATCATTTATTACAGTAAAAGAACAGACACTACAATTAAAAACTGAACGCGGATGCTCAATGCAGCGTGCCGAACGACAGTCGCATCACAGATCAGATTTAATTTCTCCAGTGAGGAGAGCGAGTCGAGCTGACTGACAAGAAGAGTGAGGTGAGACAGACAAGACGATCGCGGATGATTTAGTTTCGAAACGAGATGCAAAAGCGCCTGTTTGGCAATATTTTGGATTTTGAAAAGCCTGTTGACTTTTGCCGTTTTGGAAGTTTTTTTTAAACATTTGTTTCTTATTTAATTGGTTCCACATTGTTTGCTGATTTTTACTTTATTTAAACTTTGTGTCATTTATTTATTTTATTTGACATTCGTTTTGCTAATAAACGTTCTATGTTTCTTATTTATTTGGTTATATATTATACATGTTTACTTATTTCCTTATAGTTTACTTATAGGTTTTGTATACCTATTAAACTATGTAAGTTACTTGTTATTTTATATTAGGCATAGCCTGTCCTAGAGCATGGTGTATTTTTATTTGTTTTGTTAATAAAAGTTCTATGTTTTATATATACGCTAAAGTGAGTTTGACGTTGTATTTTGTTGTTGCATTTAAGCTATTTAAAAGCGAACGAAAGCGAGGAAAAGAGGGGCAATTCAAACGAACAATTACTTTACTCCAAATTGCCACTATTTGAAAGTGAAAGTAAAACGCGCACACCGCTTTTTACAAGCTATTTAAAAGCGAAGGAAAGCGAGGAAAAGAGGGAACGCCCCCGCCCCAGCGGTGATACCAGTATTACCGGTGTTGTCACACGTCGATTAACCGGTGGGAAAATGTCCTCACCGTCACAACCCTAGGGTCAACGTGCAACAATACAAATTAACTAAAATGGCCATGTGGTCTTTTTGCAGTCTAGTGTTTTTATGTACATCTGTAAATTAGTGCTGGGCGGTATACCGGTTCATACCGAATACCGGTGTTTATTTTTGTTATGATATGAATTTTTTAAATACCGACATACACGCTTAAACAATGTTCGGAACACTGTTTGAAAGGGGTTCCTTTTCACTGTTGCACTGTGGTGAGGGAACAGCTGTATGTTACTAAGCGCGAAAGTTCAGAAACTGAAGCTGTAGAACTAATAGAACGTGCTGACACAGAAGAAGAATTCTCTCACACACGAGCGTGACTTTAGCAGCTTTCAGACCCTTTTAGCGGCTTTTTTCCATAGAATATTCATAATGACAAACCTAGCGACTTTTTAGGATAAACCTTAGCTATGGTTTCAGAGAAGCAGCGCATTCAGTTGGCCGCACCGCAGCCGACTCGTCAATAAATGAGTACAAAACAGCGTTTCCTAGCACCTGTCGCTTACTGATTGTTTGGAATTATAAATATTTGCGTAGTTCGTCGGTTAATATCACATGCACTTTTTTGTTTGTTGTTTTTTTTTAGTTTGTTACTCAGACGCAGGCAGTGCGCTGCATGAGACAAAAAATATAGCCAAAACAACTGCATAGTGTAGTGTAGATGCATGTTGATTTTATCAGATGATGCCACGATTATAAATGAGAGTGACTCCTGGTTAACATGTATTAAAAGGGGTTGTGTTTAGTCACTATTTAGTGTGGTATTTTATGACAATATTCACTCATCAATACAGCTCTCAAACATGTTTTCTGAAACATGTGACCTTGTTTCCCCCCCCCCCACATAGTGTGGGTTAACCATATTTTCTACTGATTGAGAGGAAATACTGCAGTATATTGACTTAAAATGCCCTGTTTTGCATTCGGAACATACAATAACTTGGGTGATTTACAGTAGTGCTGGGCGGTATGACCAAAAACGTATATCACGGTATTTTTCAAAATGATACCGGTTTCACGGTACACGACGGTATTTATTTTTTTTCATGCATGACCGGGTGGTCTCTTCGGTGCTCCAGATCACAGTAACACAGATCTGTCAGTAAGGCTACAACTACTAACACACATCGTTCGTTTAAATAAGTATTCATCATAATTCATGAACTTATGAGACAATCATGTCAAAATCCTGAAGAACATGAAAATCTAAAATGAAAACTGAGGTACACCATTCATTGATTCATACGATCTCGTATTACCACACACAAACGCGTCTGTAAAATGTATTACAGCCTCGTAATTCCAAGTATATCGCATTCAGCGTTTGATTCACCTTTTTTCCTCCTTGCGTGCTGTATTTATTGGGCTTCTTTAATCCTAGAAATTTCTCCAACGAGCTCAGTTCCCTTAACGCCATCTTGATCACACCGGAAACCGGACACATACAGCGATCGCTGATTGGTGGAGATCCCCCAGTCGCGCCTCGAGCCCATCATGTGCTGATATTTGCACAGTCATGTTTATATGATACATCTTATTCTTTTACTAGCAGAATTTGTATATCCAAAAAAATGTACGTTCTCCTGCAAGAAAAGGCATTATATTGAAACAATACGATTTTCTATGAAGTTTTAAACGCTTTATAATTTTTATATAAATGTGTATTTGTGCACAACCCTCTAGTGTACAAATGGTTGTAATTGTTATTGTTTTTATTTACCAAACAAAATATAAATAAATTGAACAAATCAATAAATTAATTTATAATAATAATAATACTATTTTTTAATAGACTACTTTTTTACTAATCTTTTTTTTTATTGCTATATTCCTAAAGTAAGACCAGTCTCTTTAATTTATTACATTATTTGTATGTGATTTATTTTAGCAGCCACAGTTAACAGTATTTTTAAATCACAGTTAAGACAAAATTGTTTCAGCAATGAGCTGAATTTATTTTGAAAATGATGTCTTTAGAATCAACACAAAATTATATTATTCATATCACAACGTCCAGCATTGGACTAAGGGCTAAGTTTAAACAATGCCTCTCCTTCTTAATTTGTGGTCAGCCACAAATAAATGTATGTTCTGTTTCCAGGACTTTGAATGTCCTGAATTACTTCCCCAAAGTAAATGACCATAAAGTATCAGTTTTGTTTTTCTTTCATTTCCCAGACCACAGACTACAGTCCTGTTCAACACCCTACTATTTGCCAAATTGTCACAATGCATTTTAGGATTATCTTCTCAGTAAAGCATACAAGCATATATGAAGAGTTCAGATGCAAAAGCCATCTAAATGCAAAAGTGCCATCTAAAATTTCTTCTAAAATTAGCATTTCTATCAAGCTCCTATATTTATGTTCAGTTATTTCACTTTAATGGCATATGAAAGGACCTATATATTGCCATTACTATTGCCATTAAAGTGAAATAAAACACACACACACACATATATATATATATATGGACTTATGGACTGTTAAAATTGCATTTGCATTTGTAGATAGCTCATAGTCACATTGCACTGTATTTGTTTATTTTCCAGTTAATTGATATTTACTGAGAAGATGTTCATTTTAACTCACAATGGACCCACTCAATCAGGAAATTATTGAGTGAGACTTTGTTCTTTTATTCCTCCAGCCACAGTTAAAATGTATAACTTGCATGAGTGTTCACTGAAACAAGACCCATCATACAGATCAAAGAGATGCTGAACTTCACAGGAAGAACCCACCGACACAGAATCCAGACTCGTTTTTAGATCCTGCATGGATGTATTGTATACACAATTTTCCCATGTTTGTTTTCATGCAATCATCTTCTTGATGGAGAACTGAGAAAAAAAACAAATGCCTGTGATCTTGCCATCGGTCAGCTCAGGCACAACTGTACAGCAGATGAAAGAGTTGCAGTGCAGTTTATAGTAGCATATATGTATTTACTCATTGTTTTTCATCGAAATCCTGGAAATTTAAATCAAAATGACAGCGAGGGTTTAGAGTTTCCCGAGTCCTGCAGCAAGTTTCCCTCTGCTTCACTTGGCTGTCTGTTTCCCAGCATCCTCCTGCTCGTTCTCCGTGCGGCATGTCTGTTTGGATTTGCACATTCCCTGTATGACTCCTCCATAATGAAATGTCAGCTATCAATCAAACCGGCCTCATTAACTCTATAAGATCCAGGTGTGGGTGACATCATGGAAAGCTACCGGGGCTTTGGAAGTGTTGTGTGACTCTTGTGCACCCATCAGTTAAACCACTGTCTGTCACAGATCTTGGCCGAGACCTCTTATTTTTTTCTTTGAGGAGGACAGCATGCAGAAAATGCTTCTGATGGTGCCCTCGTTGCATCCTTTACTTCCTGTTGTGTTAGTGTCAGTTTGACTTCAAGTTTTCACACAATTTTTAACCTGCTCAAAATATTGGTAAAACTATTACTAACAATTTGCCAAAACTCAACACTTTGGAAAACACTAAAGAGTCAGGGGGAAAATAAAATAATACGAAAGAAAGAAAGAAAGAAAGAAAGAAAGAAAGAAAGAAAGAAAGAAAGAAAGAAAGAAAGAAAGAAAGAAAGAAAGAAAGAAAGAAAGAAAGAAAGAAAGGAAAATAACCTTTATTGTAGCTTGTCACTGAAATGTGAAATACACAAGAACTTATGAAGTTTAAGATAAGAAGTTTACTTGTCATTATTCATCATTGTGAATTGTCTTCTGAATCATCCAAGGAAAATGTACCATTTCTTTAAGTTTACAAGGAATAATACACTTGTTTTTAGTTGCAGTTTTTTATTTTATTTTATTTCTTTAATTGTTTTTTTTTTGGTTCTCATTTAGACTGTTGCAGCACTGAAAAGAAGAGCAAGTGTGTGTGTGTGCGCGTGCATGAGTGTGTGTGTGTGTGTGTGTGTGTGTGCGCAGTTCATTTTGAAGATAAAAATATGTAAAATATGACCCCTACACTCTTAAAAATAAAGGTGCTTCACGATGCCATAGAAGAACCTTTTTGTCTAAATGGTTCCATAAAGAACCTTTAACGTCTGAAGAACCTTTCTGTTTCACAAAAGGTTCTTTGTGGTGAAAAAAGGTTCTTCAGATTATAAAAAGGTAAGAAAGAGATGGTTCTTTAAAGAACCTTTGACTGAATGGTTCTTTGTGGAACCAAAAATGGTTCTTCTGTGGCATCTCTTGAAGAACCTTTTGAAGCACCTTTATTTTTAAGAGTGTAACACAGTAGAAATAAATGGGAATTATTACATTTCACACATATATTATATTTTATAGTTTCTGAAAAGCTAAAGTGGAGGTTTTCTGATTTTACATGAATCTTCATCTTTAATTTTTGTCAAATTGCATGGAAACCTATGTGGGTAAATTTGACCCCAACACAAAAAGTTGTAGGCCTACCTAGTTTTTGAGCACAATAAGGAGGGTTTAAAGTTTAAACAATGCGAAAGAATCCCGTATGACCCCACAAATCCTAAACAGGAATACAAAGCCCTTCTGTGATGTTGTGTCTCGTTTCACAGCGTATATCCACAGTCCAATCATAATCATAGGCTACTTTGCCCTAAATTGCAGACGTAGGCCTATAAGCTTCACACACTAGATACATTTACACAATCCTTCACATATGCTATTCATTAGTTGTTGTTTTTTTTACAATCTAAAAAATCATGAAAACACAAACAAATAAATTAATTCAAATTAAAAACAGCTGGCCTAAATAACACGCATAATGAGCTCATAAACAAACTAGCCTATCGGAAACGATTAGGTTCTCAGGAACAAGGTAAGACTAATTCTCTTGTTTTCTGCCTCTGCTTTTGTTTGCCCGTCGCTGTTCGTCAGACAGTTTTAGCCCGTAGCACTATCAGGAATGCAAGCCGCCAGCGCAACGCAGAACGCCGCTGCTGCTCAATGCCCGGAGCTGCCACATCCTGTATGTATGAGCCAGCTCGCAGGACAGCGATCCACATTCCCGCGAACAATCCGTAGCCTGTGGGAGTTTTCCAGTGCCAATTGTGATGCACAATACGGGGTCACATTAGTTAGAGATATACTGTGGGGTCATCGATGGTGCCTGTGGGTCTGTTGCGCTCTCCCACTACCCCTCTTTCTTTATTTCCTTCCCGTTATCCTGATTTGTCTAGTTGAGCCGCGTGTCCCATGCATAACTGTCTGCACTGCTACCTCTTATAATAACCTGTAAGTGCAGTCGCTTTATATTTACATGTACAGCGGTATCGGGCGCAGTCAGGCGGGCAGCGGTAGCAAACGTGCTGCTTGTCAGGAGGCATTGGGCAGATCATGTCTCGGGACGGGAAGTGGGACGACTGTGTGACAGGAAGGAGAAGCGCAGGCCTGACGCCACAAGAGGCACATATCAGCTGCGGTGGCCGCATGTTTGTGATTGCTCCGTATCTCTTTCTGTCTCTGGTAATCCGTTGATTTACACGGCACATCATCCCGCACATCTCGAGAGAGGAGAGTAAACAGGAGACCTTATGTCTTTGTATCAATTATATATATATATATAGTTATGTTCACTCATTAATTTCTTGGGGAAGTTCATGCAAGCCAAATCTGCGCAGGTTTAGCGCAAATACTGAACTCGTGAGACATCATGACATTATCGAGTATATTGCAAAAACTAAACAAAACACACCTACAGAGGCGTGCATACACGACGTGATGAAGTCTGGTTAGACCAACACAGGCTTTAGTGCGCGTGCGCATTTAGAGTGCGTTCTTTCACTGCATGATTCAGTCTATTAATATGCATTAAGAATGATCACATAATTCAAGATAAGGGGGAAGAAAATGTATATTTATATAAATTCATATAGTTAATCAATTTCACAAGAAGAGTGCCGTTTTTTTCAACAACAAAAAATAAAATAAAAATCAGCATGGTTACAAATGTGATATTGATTTTATACAACAGTTCAATAAACAATAAGTTAATATCAAGAGACTTACGTTTTAGACACCATATTGGCTGTTTTTACGCTATTTCGCCAACAACAACAACATCAACAACAACAAAAACATTCCAAACACAGCCAGTACTGTTTTGCGTCTCTGAGTATTATGAATCTGTTTTGTTCCTGAATGAATCAACCGTTTAAATGATTCGGTTCAATCACAATGACTCGCTTATTAACCGTGACTTGCTGCCACCTGCTGGCGGTTTTAATTTCACATTTAAAGTATCTTTTCATTTTTTTAATAATTTCAAATATCAGTATTTCATGTTTAAAATATCAAAACATTATTTATGCATTTGTAACCTCAGGTTAAAGCATTCCATGTCCCTCTGAGCTCCATTTTTAACATCTAAATGCCACTTCATATGCAACTTCTGCAAAGATGAATTTTATTAATGCTGATTTCATTTGTTTAGCAACAGCCTAAATGTATTATTATTATAATTGACTGATTAAATGTAAGAATTTTACTCAAAAGATTATGTACACTTTTAGAAAAAAATGGCTTTATAAAGGTAAAAATGCCCATAAAAGGTAAAAATCAATTTAGACTTATTGGAAAATATTAATTTATATCACTGCTGTGAACTGACCGCCACACAGACTATGAAGAATATCAAACACTTTAGGAGTCAGCTGTCCACGGTAGTCCTTAAGATATCAGAACAATAACACACTCAGCAAAATATCGTCTATATCGTTATCGATAAAATCCCAGAAAATATTGAGATATTATTTTTGTCAATATTGCACACCCCTAGTACTGACACAAAATGATTTGCAACGGTCGCTTTGTCATGCCCAGTCTAGACAGCCTCAAACTGTAGGTTTATTTCTGTTTTGTTGGTTGTTTGTTTTTTTTGGCTAGTAGAAGTTATGAATGGCCGGTAACTTAAAAATTTAGTAGCCAAATTGGCTGGTGAGTGAAAAAGTTCATTTCAATCCCTGTATATATATATATATATATGTATGTGTGCTTTAGTGCTGTCAAAATTAACCAGTTAACACATGCGGCATGCCATTCGTTTTTTTCAGTTTAACAGCATTAAAAATATTTAACGCAATTAACGCAGGGGTGGAGCTAGGGTTGGCCACCCCACTCACAACTGCTGCTTCTGTTTATTTTTTTCTTGACGACGAACTGCGATTATGGTATATGACCACATCAAACAGGAGACATATATATATATATAATTTTGTACTTTTTGAGTTTTGGAAATAATTTGCATGCTTCCCTAAAAATATCAACTGAAAATTTAGAACCTCTATTTGATCTTTTATTTTAAAAACTAAGCTAAAGACGTTCGGTCTGTACACATCTTAAAATCAACATGAAATAACACCTGCAACCCATTTTGTTTCTGTAACCAGATGTAGGACTGGGCTTGATTTTTGATTTTCATAATGTTGGGGCTTGATTTTTATTTAGATAATATTGGTATCTGTATAAGGAGGGCTATTCATTAACATCTCATACTCAATGGCAGTCGCTCGACTGGAGCATGACTCTACAAGTACACACATTTTTAAATCTACACACGTCATTGACGCCCAGTTCTGCTTACAGATTTTTATGAGCCAATCATCTGAGCTGAAACGTCAGAGAAAGTTGTGTCCTGACAATGCTGATTGGCTGGTGGCAGCACGGGCACACAGCCAGTCACTAGCAACTATCCTGAACGATAACATCACGTCAATGCAATACGATACTGTTTCAGAAAAACAGGATATTCAGCGAGAAAAACAGGTGAAGAAAATGTTGAATTTATTGTATTATTGCAAATAAATCATGTACAGTACGAGCAGAAATGTGCATTAGGAAAGTAAACATTTTGTTGGATTTAAAGTGCAAGGAACAAGCTATTGTTGTTTAAACACAGAGAACCTTTGGCAAAGTTGCCCCCATGCATCACACACACACATGTGTGATGCAACACATGCAAATGCACCGCGATGAGGGAGTAAAATGGCTGGTGACAGAAAGATGCTGGAAATTTGTTGGCATCTCTCATCCTTTCGTTCACTTTTGTGACACAATATTAACATGTCCACCCGACAGAGAGCGAACCCTCGAGACAGAGAATGCAGGAAAACTGAATGCAAGTGACAGCACAGTTCCTCTGTTTCACAACACGCAGAGCAGCCAAAGGCCGAGGGTCACGCTAGGGGCCGTGGATCCCAGACCGCCGCTCACACCCAGCGCCACTCATTTATGAGTTTTAATTATGCTGAGAAATCTGTTTCCTCCAGCCATGAGGGAAAACATCTACAGGGAAGATGCTGATTGTTATATATTCTGAAAAGTCAATTCATCTTTGTTGCTGTTGCCCACTGGCCATGCAGGTTGTCTGTGAGCGAGACAAATTCTTGGAGGAAGCCTTTAAAGTCATACTGTTTTTGCATTGCCCGTCTGGGTAATTACACATGCACACACATATATGTGTGATACATACACTGTTAGTGGATCACAGTGAACATATATTCAAACATATATTGTTCAGAACACTCATACACACAATTACATCACCGAAGAAAGCACTGATTTTTTAAGCGCATCCAGCAGGGAGCACTGTGGCTCTTTCAAACTGCCACAGTTGTCCGCCTGTGTTTGTGATAGAACACAGTACTTTTAACATACAAAAACTTCTGTGAAAGGCAAAGGCAAGCTGCTGTGTGGCTCACAGCCCACTAAATGACAGAAAAGCATCATGAACGGAAAGGGAAAATGCTTGTCATGTGATTTTACCTGACCAAAAAGAGCATAATAGAAAACAGACTATGACCTTTCTCTCAAAAAAAATTTATAATAAAATCTTTTTTTTTTCTATGAGGTAAACACATGTTGATTTATTGGCATTAACTCATGATGTCCTCTGACAATAATAATCCATGTAATATAATAATGACCACCCAGAACACCCAATGAAATGCACTACAACACCCATCTCATTATGGAGGATTTTTTTTACTTAGTTTAGTTGATGAGTATATAAGGAAATGAAGTCCTGAATATCGCTTTTTTATTTTTTTGTATGTATGTATGTATGTATGTATTTATTTTACAATTATGTAGGCCTATTTTAGCCCAGATTTTTTTCTTAACAATTAGCAATATCAGCAATTATGAATTGAAGTGACTGTTTTTGTCTCATGACAAGGTACATATTTTGTTCCCACAAAACTCCTCAGCACGTTTGCAGATTTCTGTATAATTGGAACGCCTTTCGTTCACAAAATTCAACACATCCGCCAACCCTTGTGCATTTAATGCTTTTAGCAACCAATAAAAGTGTTATATATTTTTTTTTACTTTTACAATTATTTGACAGATTTCTCATTAAAAATAAATAAATAAAATAAATAATAAAATAATCTTAGCCTTCTTCTGACTCTTACCCCTGCGTAATATTATGCATATACAATGCATAAATATTATCCTGATAAACATAGTGTGTATCCTCTTAAACTGTGTGTATGTCTTTGTGTTGCAGAGGGAATGAGTGAGAGAGAGAGTGAGAGAAGATGACCCAGGTGACAGGTCCACCCTTAGCCCACTCAGTTGATCTATATGAGCTCAACTTTATTGCCAATTTCAGCTTTGGGACAGCTGAGGCTCTGACCATCACACATACACACACACACACACACACAAAGATGAAATAAAGGTGTTGGTGCAGACAGGCATGTCCACAAAGGGAGTGTACACATTTCAACACGTGCACCCAGAGGAAAGTTTTATTGCTCAAAGGTTGCTTTTTTATAGCTCATGTGTCTTAAGGGAGCACTCATTTATGTTTAATTTAAATGTCCACCTTGTCTCATATACCTCTCCTAAGAAGAAAAAAATTGAAACGTGTTGGCATACAGCAACCTTAAGGTCATATTAGCAAAATGTTGGTGAAATTTCTGGACAAAAAAGGGCTATTGTCTATAGTGCACCGATGCATGAAGCTCAAACAGAAGTTACTTTCAAACCAAGCAGCTATCTGTTGGTCAATGTGCCAAATTCGGCTATAAACGAACTACACAATGGTCGCATGACTTCATTGTCACTATGACAATGAAAAGAAAAGAAAAAAAAAACAAGAAAGAAAGTTTGGGTTACAATAGTCCACAAGTGCACAATTGAAAGCCCAACAAAGGTGTAAAAGCAGACTAGTGAGTGTAGATGAGTTTACCTGTTCGGTGTGATGACGTAATATCTCCAACAATCTCTGTTTAATTTAGCCACTTCTTAGCAGCCACCTTTACAAATAAAAGCTTAAAAAAATTACAAGGGGGAATTACTGATGTACTGTATTTTATGTTGTATAATGCAATCTTGAGTGTTAACCACAGACCTTATTTCAGGCAACCAAAAACCCATTAAAAAACCCATTGACTTGAGGACGATGGAATTGTAAGTGCTAAAATGCCAACATGTTTTTGGGGTGTGACCTACAAAAATACATCCCTGCAGAACTCTATTGAATTGTGTGACTTGTAAACTTTGGTATCTTGGCAAATTTAAACATTTTTGCAGTCTCTTCTGGACAGTTTTCGGTCTCTCAATTTGTTGAGGAGAAACAACTGACATATTAAAGAGATTTTATTTGTAATATTTCTAATATTATTTCTATTCATTTCCTATGGACATTACCAGCTTGTATTAGACATACAGTACATAATGCAGATTTATTGAGATTTCAATCAGACTTAAAAATGACAAATACGTTTTGCAGCATATGCATAAAACAGCATAGCAAAGCTACACGTAGCCTGCTTATAGTTACATGGTTAATGCACAGATTTGCATATAAAATTCATAATCATACAACAAAGCATCCGTACAACACTATTGTAATGAACTCATTTAAAAAAAAAAAACATTATTCTCAAGTCTGACTGCATATGAGGCAGCCCTCCTTAACATATTCTTCATTGTGTGTGTGTGTGTGTGTGTGTGTAGCACGCTGGGGGAAGTCTCAGTGAGCTAGCAGGTCCGCCACACTCTCACAGATTTGACAGTGTTTCCTCGGGCTATTCCAGCATGGCTGGTCTGAGAGACAGAAGCTTCTGTAGTGATGAACACCATGAAATGGCCCTGTAATGAATAATCACTTTGGTATATGTTTCAGTCAGGCCAAGACGCCATTAGCAGAGTCTGTCTCGCTGGGCGAAATCAATTCACACACAAACACACACACTCATGTTCTCTGTTTACAACACTGTCACATCTGAACTGGACAACTGTGCTGCAAATGCAAAACATTTTGTCTTTTTTATCCTTCCCAGCCCTAAGTGATCAAGTCAATAGTTTACAGAGCTGACCTTACCAAGATCAGAGTGATTTCATGGCAAATGAAGAGCTTCACAAATGACAAGTTCGGTGAAAAAAAATCATCCAAGAGGGTAGAAAAGTAGAGAGAAATGTTGATTATGAAATATCATTCATTCAGTACTGAAGAGTCCAGGGACTGCAGATGTAAAATTGCCTTCTGGCTAATTCTGGCACATTGTACATTTATGTATTGTTGATGTGCAGTGTCCCTGTCAAATAAATCTGAAATAAAAACAATAATATAATAATTTATAAAAGTAGTTTACTCTGTTGGACAGTGTGCCTAATATTTATTTAATGCTTATGTACTGTATTGTTGAGTCATTAGCATAGCAACAAGCTAACATCAAATCAGAATCAGAAAGAGCTTTATTGCCAAGTATGTTTGCACATACAAGGAATTTGTTATAGTGTCACAAGCTTCCAGTACACGGAGACAACAACAACACACAGATAATAAAAATGAAATGTGAATAAAATACACATGCATAAATACAAACCACAAAAAAAGAATAAAGTGTATGTACAGGTGTGGTATAGATAGAATAGGAATAGAATAAAATAAAATAAGTTGTTGGGATGTACTAGGGTTTAGGGTGATAAATAATTATAAGGTTATTGCACATACTGTACTTTAATTGCACAATGGGAGAACATTAACTGCTCATGAGGTAGATTGCCTGGGGAAAGAAACTGTTCTTGTGCCTGGCTGTCCTGGTATTCGGTGCTCTGTAACGCCGACCAGATGGCAAAAGTTCAAAAAGTAGATGGCTTGGATGTGATGGATCCAGAGTGATTTTCTGAGCCCTTTTCCTCACTCTGGATGTATACAGTTCTTGGAGGGTAGGCAGGGGGGCACCAATAATCCTTTCAGCAGTCCGAACCGTTCTCTGTAGTCTTCTGATGTCTGATTTTGTAGCTGAACCAAACCAGACAGTTACTGAAGTGCACAGAACAGACTCGATGACGGCTGAGTAGAACTGTTTCAGCAGCTCCTGTGGCAGGTTGAATTTCCTCAGCTGGCGAAGGAAGTACAACCTCTGCTGGGCCTTTTTAACGGTGGCGTCAATGTGAGTGTCCCACTTCAGGTCCTGAGAGATGGTGGTGCCCAGGAACCTGAATGACTCCACTGTCGTTACAGTGCTATCCATGATGGTGAGTGGGGGGAGTGCAGGACTCCTATTTGTCCCTATTTTACCCAGCACTGGGTTGTATTTAACCCAGCATTTTTTAGAGTGCAGATGAACTGCGTACAAAAATTACAGACTTTTACTGATAGCATTAACATGAACTTCTGCACTGTACAACTGCTAATACAAATATATTAGCTCCAAACCCAGCGAGCAGCCTTGCTGTTTACTACCGATCATTTAAGGTACACTCTAAAAAATGCTGGGTTAAATACAACCTAGTGCTGGGTAAAATAGGGACAAACCCAGCAATTGGGCTGTTTTTACCCAGTGGTTGGGTTACTACCCAGAAGGTTGGGTTATACATTTAACCCAACCGCTGGGTCAAAACAACCCAATTGCTGGGTTTGTCCATATTTTACCCAAAATACAACCTAGTGCTGGGTAAAATAGGGACAAACCCAGCAATTGGGCTGTTTTTACCCAGTGGTTGGGTTACTACCCAGAAGGTTGGGTTAAACATTTAACTCAACCGCTGGGTCAAAACAGCCCAATTGTTGGGTTTGTCCCTATTTTACCCAGCACTGGGTTGTATTTAAGCCAGCATTTTTTAGAGTGTAGCATGTTGGAACCTAGATTTGTAACACTCTACACTCTAAAAAAACACTGGGTTAAAAACAACCCAATTTGGGTTGTTTTTAACCCAAGGGCTGGGTAATTATAGGACAGAACACATTTGGGGTTAATTTTACCCAGCAAATTGGGTTGTTTATTTAACCCATCATAATGTGTTGATTTAACCCAGCTAATGGGTTGATTCAGTTTTATTATAATATAGCTTATTTTTTACTTTATACATTAAATAATGTTTACAGATTAACTTAAATCCACTAAACGTTCGTAAAATACTCCACACAACCACTGGTTTGCATGATAACTTCCTTTATTTATTATTTACAGCATTGCTTATCGTTTTTATGTATACATATTGCCTATTTAAACTCGTTCAAACATTACAATTAAATATTAAACATTAAACAGAAGTCATTCATGTGTAAATGACCAGTCTGTTATTCTGTTTCCACCGTAACGGCGCAGGCTCTCGTGCCCGAGTTGGAGTCGTGTTCGGTGGGGAACTGCTCATGGCTGAGACCGCCGCCCTGCGTTTCACTCATAGCCAGAATATACTGCCACTGCCTTCATAACCTGTCCAAAAACAAACAGTAAACAGCTCTGAAGAAATATTTTAACATCCAAAGAATTAGTATTCTGTATCTTTATGAATAAAATAGTTTATTATATGCAGAGTATCAGGCTTTTCTATCACGCGATAAGACCGACCGACGTTAGGTGATTCACACCGCGCGCCTGTATGTTGCTCTGCATGAAATTGAACGATATACAGCACAGTAACGATTTTAGATATAAAATAAAATGTACACAAACCTGTATCTTACTGAAGAAATGCATCAATTCGATGGCGCTTAGAACTGTTCACTCCAGAAGAGAATGCAAAATCCCTACAATAAATAACTCAACTGCTGGGTTACGTCTGACCCAGGATCTGAGTAATACAAAAACTACCCAAATATTGGGTTGTTATGTCTGACCCAGGAGCTGGGTAACACAAAAACTACCCAAGCACTGAAAAAATAACCCCCCAAAAATTGGGTTAAAAAAATAACCCAGGATTTTTTTAGAGTGTACATATAGGTGGCAACTTTTAAACAAAGTTTGATGATAGATGTTGCTACATTAACAATGCGATACTCTAATAAGCACAAAAATGCAGAGCACAGACAAATATTTAATTAAAAACAGTATAACATTAATCAGATTGAACTTTGTTGATTGATATCTTTCAGTGATGAATGAAATATAAATATAAATATATTTATATTAGACATTACTCTAAACTTGGGTAAATTTTGTTGTTTTGCAGTCAATGATCGTATTTACGAGACGAGTGCACATAAATACACAACTTGTTAATAAAGAATATTGACAGAATATCGACTGATATTAGTCACTGAGTTTAAATTTTTAGTTTAGTTTGCTAGATTTGCAGATAATATAATATTAATGAAATTAAGGGCCACGTGGGTGTACTTAATGAAAATAAACTTGACTGTTTCTCAACACTTAAGTACACTTTTAAAAAAATACACCTTTCAAATTAAGCATTTTCTTTTAAAGTACATTTTAAATCATTATGTATTAATAATCTTTTGCCATATATATTTAAAAGACAATAGAAGTAATTATGAAATTACATATAAAGATGTATTTAAGTCATACTTAAGTGGGGTCAGAAATGAACTCTAAAGTTCAACTAATTGCATTTAATTTAAACTGTAATACATTTTACTTTAATTGCAAACAACATGCAGTTAAGTGTCTGAAAACATTACATTCATTTCACTTAATTATTTCCATAAACCTCTTTTTCACAAGGGTTAGAATGTGTCCAAAGCTCTTAGAACACAATATTACTACCTACCTTTCGGAACAGTCTTTTTGTCTGGAGCGTGTCTGTGATTCCTTAAAATGGTGTCAAGGTGTTGAAACTAAACTAATTAGTGAAAGCAGTGTTAATAGTGCATGGTCACAAATTTAGAAGCGGACCAGAATGTCTATGTGTATGACTCTGTGTATGTTTTTATGGCACAGTGAAGTGCATTTGTACTTGCCTAGACCTCTGGACCCCTGGCTACATCCTCCATCAAACCTCCATCAAATCTGAGACATTTTCACTCACTCACTCTCTCTCTCTGGCCCTTTCTCTCTGCTCCATAACCCATTTATCTCCAGATAACTTTGTCAGATTGTCAACCAAACTCTCCGGTGGGAACTCGGCCCAAAGCCTATTAAGAAGGAATAAACTCCGTCCTCACTGGGCACTGACAGGCAATACCTTTCCTGGAGCGTTACTGTGACGATGTTAACAGCGCTCTTGTTACTGTAGCCACAGCCAGACGGGCCACTAATCACATTTCCAACAGTAAACGACAGACATATTTCATTGATTACATAAAAGAGTAGAATTGCTTTCCCCTGACCAGATGTAAACCCGGTTTAACACGTCTGTGATTGCATTGGATGTCTTGGCATGGATTGAGGGACGTTGGATAGAAATGTACACATTAATGAGGAGATGCGGTGAATTTTTGTCTTTGGTCGCTGTGACTCCAGCCTCATGAATAATTAGCGCATGCTAATGTTGAGTGTTGCTGATTGAGTCAGAGCCGCCACTTTTGAAGAGCGGTGTGCTGAAGGGGTTAAACCGGCAGGAGGGAAACAGCAGCCGTAATTGAGTCAGGGAGAGAGAGACAAAAAAGAGGAGGGAATGTTAGCCCCGTCTGGCCACTTTTTGATTTTTGAAACCCTTCATGTTCTGGCCTTGGGAATAGACTGTTATTCCTCACTTGCCTGAACATCTTTGCCCCACATTTATGTCCATAATAACTGAATCCTCCTTAAGCAGATTAATTTTTGTTCCATTTTTCCATTTCTTTCAATTTTTTTGCTGCATTTCTAACAACACTTGCTGCATAAGGACGTTTGCCTCCTATACATGAAACGACAGTGATGACAACAATGGCGGGCCTGAACCACAAAAGCGGCAGTCGACCACCGTGCTGTTTTCCACTCTCTCTCCAGCGAAACCCCAGTTTAGCGTTGTAATGACCCAGAACTAACAGCGCCCCATTCATTTAGCTCTATCAATGTCAACGTCATACATGCTCACACAAGACCGCATACATCTACCCCATTTATGTATGTATATACGTATGAGAGTCATTACCCACCATTATATTACCTGAGGTTGGCACAGGAACAGTCATATAATGCAGGTTGTCAGGACTAGCCTCACTTAAGTGCTGTGCTGTGAGATACTTCACTTCTGATCATCTGTGTAGTTATTTGTCTGTGTAATTGTTCACTTAATATTGTTTTTCATGCAGTACAAACGCTAGCTGAAGATAATGGAAGAACTGATTAAAATGATGTAATTCTGTGTAGAATAAAATGCCATGGACCAAAATAAAGATGCTTAATTACTTCAGGCATCAGCCAAACAGTCATGCGTTAAAACTTAGGAAAACTATTTGGAAGGTTTATATAATATTTTATTGAGTTAGTACAGGGACAATTCAATCAGAAGTTAAATTTTCTTATTTTACTCACTCCGGTGCCATTCCAAACTTGTATGGCATTCTTTTTTCCTTTGATTACAAAAGGAGAAATTTAGTAGAATGTTCAAGCAGCTTTTCCATACAATGAAAGAATGAAGAAAGGGGCTTCCCAGGTCCAAAAAGCATTAAAAAAACACCATAGAAGCCTACTTTTTCCTGCTTTTCTAAATATCTGTGTGGAAAAAAAGACCCAAATATAACCTGTTAACTTGTTTTGTGCCAAATGTTACAAGCTCCAAAAAGAAAATCAGAAAATAGATGCCATCTGGAGAATCATCACAAGATTTTTCTTGGAATTCTGTGGTTCTTCAGCTGTGTTGTGTCAGCATGTGCACAAACAATGAGAAGCCATCCATGCACTGTTATGACTGACTGTTGATTATTTCGCTCATGAATGTCACGTTCATTGTGGACAGAAAAAAATGTTTCTTTATGGAATCTTGTTTAGTCAGGCATAATCCACGTTCATTGTATGGAAAAGAGATTTGGCATTCTTCAAAAATATTCCATTTGTTTTTCATTTAAGAAAGAAAGTGGTATGTATATGAGGGCAAAGTCAATTTTCATTTTTGGGTGAACTGTTTCTTGATATTATACAGTTTATACTGCTCTGGCTATGACAAATTAGAAGGATATTGTGGTAATGGAGTTAAAATCTCATTGTTCATGGTTATCGAATGTAAAGTATTTAAAGGAACTGGGAATGAAAGGCAACACAGCTCTGTATTTTTCATCTTTCTGCTTGAAACGTACATCTGTTCCTCTGTTACAGATGTGAGTTAGTGTTCTTAGTTAACTCAATTACATGAAGCTTCCTCTTACCGAGCACAGCAAGACTCTCTGACTACCACAAACAAACCCCCAACATAGCATAAAGTTAGCAAGAGGGTTGAGATATTTGGGGAGAAAGTTCATTGTTGTGTGAAAGAATTATAAAGAAGAACAACCAAGATTCAGAGATGTTGTTCAAAGCCTTTATTCTGCCTCTTTCTCCTTTACCCTGAGGGCACACAGAGACCATATGCATTTAGGTAGTTCCTATCTACTTATTTCCTATTGGTATTATCCACTTAAAGTAAGGAACCACGATGATGCATATCGCATGAACTCCCACAAATGGTTGTTAATGACATTGTGTTATGCCCAGCCATCAGGCCTGTCAGTCATCAAGAGAAATGGAAGCCATTTTCATTCACATACGTACACTGCTACCCATAATTCTCTCCAGGGAAGACCATTCTAATTGTGAATAAGTGATACTAAAGCACATGCCATTAATTTTAGTGAAGTGTACTTTCATTTTACTGGTGTAAGTGAATGTATCTGACTCTTTAATATCAACAGTTCCATGCTGTGGTCAACAGTATTACCTACAGCTTTTCAGAATTGTTCCCAAAAAGCAAACAAGGGTCTCAGAAACAATGTTATTTATGTCCCCATGACCTACTACTGATATAATTAACAGGATAGTGACTGTAGTGACATTAACCAAAAACATTGTTTTTATTTAAATGTTTTATTATTTTACGTTTGTAATGCAAAATATATTAATTTGCATGCACATATTATTAAATATTAAAATAAAATATAACTAAATTATAAAAAAATTCCCCTGAGAAAATGCAGAATTTGTCTTTGTCCTTGCACTTTCTGTTCAACCATGTTATGGTACTTTATTGACCCTGTAAAGATCAATAGTTCAACTAAAAAGAAAAAAAAAAAATGTGTTCCTTCATTACACATGCACTGGTCAACCCTGCACTATTCAACCCCTCACATGTTTTGATCAATATTGTTAATATTAATGTAACATATGTTAAGCTAAAAATAATGTACTTTAGAGTTAGATTAGAATTAGAGGATTAGTAAAGATAAATTAATATAGGTACTTTACAAGGGTGTACCCAAATGTTTTTGATATTGGATGGATGAAATGAATCAGGTGGGACATTTTAAGTTGAAAAATATAATATATATACTGTATATATATATATATATATATATATATATATTTATAAAACAAAAAAATATATATTTTTTTAAATCTGAAATTTTCTATCACTTGATTTCCGGAGCATGTCTATGTATAATTAAAGAAAAAAAGAGAAAATCCCCCCCAAAAAAGTAACATGTTGACATAATGACAATCATGGTGTTTGAATTATAAATCTGAAAGCACACAAAAAGAAGCATCCTATTTCTTTGTCTGGGTGTCAGGGCTCAAGTGTCCAGTATTGGCTCAGCTAGTCTTTATTTCTGTCACAGTTATCTGATCAGAGCCTCAATCTCTGTAACTACACTCTCCCTGAGTCCTGCCCAGCCTGAACCTCCTGACAACACACATATCATTATACTGTCTGAGTACCGCGCTACTTCTGAGTGGAGCTGACACCGTAATATACCTATACATCCCCTGATACAAGCACCTCCATCCCTGTCTCTCTTTCTACTCAGTTGTACACTGACCTTGTTTTATTGGTTCCTTCAAAGGCAGAGGGGGTGGCAAAATACATTCTCTACTCTGTCTGTCTGTCGCACAGATCAGATCATTTTTTTTCCACCAACTGCACATGGCAGCGGCTGTGGTCGGACCTGTGCACATCGTCAGGATGCTTGTTGCACTAATGAGGGGGCAGATGCACGTGAAAGAGCCTCTCCTGGTCCGAGACCCGGAGGAAAGAGGGAGGGCAGAGGGATAGGTCTTGGATCTTGGAGACTGAGTGGACCAAGAAACGTGGTTAGAGCAATTACTCGTCCAACTTCTGTCATAGCCAATCAGATTTTATGGTATCCTGCCATTCGGCAAATTAACCCAGATACTTAGGCCTGAAACATACTCTGCGCAAGTGCACATACATGAATTCCGCCAGCTACGCAAGCTGTGTAAGTTGCTGTGTTTTGAATGTGACCGAAGTACATGTTGCATTCTCAACGTTGCCACAAGGGGTGATGTAACGCAAACATTTACTTAAAATATTCAGGTCAACTATAGCAACAGTTTGAAGAGAATCATTCAAAGGATTGCTGATAAAAATGACAACTTTTGAACTTACGGCCACAATAAAGCCCAAAATATTCTTCAGTTTTATGCGTGACATAGATTTCATTATCAGTACAGCATGCAGGTACTGTACGCACACAGCCCAATTTTTCTAACCATGCATACTCGGTACACTCAGCTGTTACATGAACCTAACATTTTTTGCACTAATAAACACAAACAGACTAACAGAGACCGCAACATGACAAGCAATTGTGTGAGGGGGTTAAGAGATAATGCAAATCTAAAAAAAGTACAAAGACATTTTTTTTTGCCCATCCCTACTGGAGAAAAAATAATGCAGACATGGGACAACGTTATGAAACTTTCTAGTGTGAATGTGTCGAGCGCCTCTGTTCATGACAATGTCAAATGGAGTACACCGTTCTTTGAAAGGCTATACTTTTGGCTGTAGGTATACGCTTAGTGTTTGCATCAAAACTTGGTTTAATTCAAGTGCGTATATTCAATGCAACAAGGTCTATAATATCTGAAGAGAGCACACTAAAATAGTAAAATGACAGTGTAATTTATTTAAAGTGCATATTTTTATTGGTCTAATCAAAAATCATGGTTTCAGTTTTTGTTTTTGCTCTGTTTATCTAAAAGAAAATAACACAGAAACAAACAAAAAGCTATTTTGTCAAAATAGTATATTTTCAGTATATGTACATGCATTCATACATACACATGCATTCAATAACACATTTAAACAATTAAAGGGTTCATGTGATGTTGCTAAAAATAACATTATTTTTTTTGTATTTGGTGTAATGAAATGTGTTTATGCATTTTAAGATAAAAAAAATACATTATTTTGCACATATTGTACATTATTGTTTATCCTCTATGCCCCGCCTTTCCGAAACGTGTCGATTTTTACAAAGCTCATCGGTCTGAAAAGCGAGGTGTGCTCTGATTGGCCAGCTATCAAGTGCATTGTGATTGGCCAAATACCTCAAGCGTGTGACGGAAATGTTACGCCCCCTTACCATACTGTGATGCCGTGTCCCGGCGCGACGAGACAAAAACATTAAAACCCATTATAAACGAGGCATTTGTTGCATCCAGTGGGGACATCATTACGGATTATAATGACTTATACTGTCTTTTTATGCACTGCGTTGCATCGCGCCGCGTAAACATAAAACCATGTCTGAATTTGTGATTGTAGAAATGACAAACAACAAGTGCTACTCTACACTGCTCAAAACGCATGTTTGAATCATCAGTGGCAAATTCTTTTAAATATGAAAATGTACTTACAGTCTGTGAGTCAGAACAGCCGGCATTGTAGTCTACTCTTCCAGGATCAGAAAACAAGCCTTCATAAAATGCGCTGCACTCATCTGAATATTTGGGTTGAACTGTACTGGAACAGTGTAAATACAACTTAACCACTGATTTCTAGTTGTATTCTCTTTTGGAAGACCAAACAAAGTAAATTCACTTTCGCAATGAAACACACAGCTTCTTCACGACATGGCGGTGGCGGCAACAATACTACAGCGAGAATCAAAGTTACGCCTTCTTTCTTTGCGTATACATTTGGGCGGCGTTATGCAAATCTTCCCACATCGTGACGTAGACATGTGGGGGCGTGTTTAAACGAGGCGTTTTAGAAGGACATGGACGAGTCTTAACTTTTATAAAGAATATCTCTTTGGGTTTGAGACTTTCGTCTTTGCAACTTTAGGGATCTTATCTATTCACGAACAGCTTGTAACACTCCAAAGAGAAAGGAAAACTTGAAATTGCATCATATGACCCCTTTAAGCATATTTTTTTGCAGTTACGACCACCAATTACATCCTAGATGCTCAAGAAATCTTCTCAGTTCTGTATTTTACTCTCTCTGTCTCTCTAGAAGGTTCATTATCCAGTAATGATGGGTCTTCATAGGAGGTCTTGAAGCACCCTGGAGATCCTGGCGTTGTTAGTGTCACCCCTTCAGTCTCATCCATCACCAACACTACCCCACTACCACTTCCTCTCTGTGCGCCCCCTCCACCTCATTTACTGCGATTAGAGTTGTTATGCCCCTCCGTGTAGGATGTACCTCTGACAGGAGAAGGATACACCCCGTATCTCTGTCTGTCTGACTGTATCTGCATCTCTCTCCCTCTGGTTTTCATTTGTGTCTTTCTCTCAGTTTGTCTGTCTCTCTCTGTCAGTCAGAAGCACATCTTAAGGGAATGTGTATTCGCACAAAGGACTGGGACATCATTACGGATTATAATGACTTATACTGTCTTTTTATGCACTGCGTTGCATCGCGCCGCGTAAACATAAAACCATGTCTGAATTTGTGATTGTAGAAATGACAAACAACAAGTGCTACTCTACACTGCTCAAAACGCATGTTTGAATCATCAGTGGCAAATTCTTTTAAATATGAAAATGTACTTACAGTCTGTGAGTCAGAACAGCCGGCATTGTAGTCTACTCTTCCAGGATCAGAAAACAAGCCTTCATAAAATGCGCTGCACTCATCTGAATATTTGGGTTGAACTGTACTGGAACAGTGTAAATACAACTTAACCACTGATTTCTAGTTGTATTCTCTTTTGGAAGACCAAACAAAGTAAATTCACTTTCGCAATGAAACACACAGCTTCTTCACGACATGGCGGTGGCGGCAACAATACTACAGCGAGAATCAAAGTTACGCCTTCTTTCTTTGCGTATACATTTGGGCGGCGTTATGCAAATCTTCCCACATCGTGACGTAGACATGTGGGGGCGTGTTTAAACGAGGCGTTTTAGAAGGACATGGACGAGTCTTAACTTTTATAAAGAATATCTCTTTGGGTTTGAGACTTTCGTCTTTGCAACTTTAGGGATCTTATCTATTCACGAACAGCTTGTAACACTCCAAAGAGAAAGGAAAACTTGAAATTGCATCATATGACCCCTTTAAGCATATTTTTTTGCAGTTACGACCACCAATTACATCCTAGATGCTCAAGAAATCTTCTCAGTTCTGTATTTTACTCTCTCTGTCTCTCTAGAAGGTTCATTATCCAGTAATGATGGGTCTTCATAGGAGGTCTTGAAGCACCCTGGAGATCCTGGCGTTGTTAGTGTCACCCCTTCAGTCTCATCCATCACCAACACTACCCCACTACCACTTCCTCTCTGTGCGCCCCCTCCACCTCATTTACTGCGATTAGAGTTGTTATGCCCCTCTGTGTGGGATGTACCTCTGACAGAAGAAGGATACACCCGTATCTCTGTCTGTCTGACTGTATCTGCATCTCTCTCCCTCTGGTTTTCATTTGTGTCTTTCTCTCAGTTTGTCCGTCTCTCTCTCTGTCAGTCAGAAGCACATCTGATATCTTTAGGGAATGTGTATTCGCACAAAGGACTATTTTCTTTGTAAGTCTTATACTGCTGCTGATGTTAATATGGCTAGCCTGAATAAAGACTGTATATATATATATACTGTATATATATATATATATATTTTGTAGTTTGTAGTTACTGACCTATTTCACATAAATTAAAGTGCATATATGTTTCATAATTATATTTAAAAGTAACATTGGTTATGTTTGGGTTGAATGACTTGAGAAATGTTGTCAACTCTAAAATATATGCAAAAAAAAAATAAGAAGCACATCTGATATCTTTAGGGAATGTGTATTCGCACAAAGGACTATTTTCTTTGTAAGTCTTATACTGCTGCTGATGTTAATATGGCTAGCCTGAATAAAGACTGTATATATATATATACTGTATATATATATATATATATTTTGTAGTTTGTAGTTACTGACCTATTTCACATAAATTAAAGTGCATATATGTTTCATAATTATATTTAAAAGTAACATTGGTTATGTTTGGGTTGAATGACTTGAGAAATGTTGTCAACTCTAAAATATATGCAAAAAAAAAATAAAAAATTGTAAATGGGATGAGATTATTTATTTGTCTTCTGACCATCTACGAGAAAGGCTGAAAATGCTAAACTAAACATTTTTTGGTCATTAAAATAAAATTACATTTGATGACCATTAATGTGTTTTTAATTCTACATAACATAATTCTACTATCCAAGACTTTCTCTTCAAAGAACTTGGGGATTTTGCCAACCCCAAGGGAGTGTTTCAGGAGTGTTTGAAAACTACTTGCAGAGTCAACTATACAAAAGAAGTCATTTTTTCCTGATAATAGTATCTAAGAATAAGAAAATATATTATTATGATCTTCCCATATTGCACGCTTTATAGAATTTTAGTATTTAATTATTTTTTGGTTGTGTAGAATTCACATCAATGATTGAACCACAGGAAATTACTGTACACACATAGAGAAGAGAGGTAAACAATCGTTAAAGTGACATTATAATGTTTTTTGGTAAACACATCCGTGTATTTACAAATGATATGCAGTCTGACACGCTGTTTGCGCTTGTCATATAACAGCACTATAATTTAAATTATGGGACTGTGTCTATTTATTTGTGCTTTTCTCTCTTGAATATGAACTCTAAAAATAGGATAGAATGACAGTCTACAGCGGAGATCACAGATCTTTAGCTCCGGGCCTTTTACCATCCCATCAGAAAACATTTCATCCGCCTCCTCCTGCTGCAGTCATATGTAGTTTTTCTAATCTTTAAATTTTAAATTGAAAATGACAATTGGATTAAAACAGTGAATAACTGAAATCCTTTAGAAAAGAGTTTCTAGAAATCCCCCCCCCAAATTTCACATATTAGGTCTGAAATGTAAGCTTGTCGTATCGTTTGTGAAGTGCCCAGTCTAACTGTCACCAGAAGGAGATGTCTGCATGGAAGATATTATTTCTGGCTAGTGTGAGTGCATCTCCAGGCATAGTCTTGGCTCTTTTATTTTACGTGTCATAATGCGATGGTGGAGTTTTCCCTGCGAGGCATCGCGGCTATTGGAAAGGCGAATAACATATGTTGTGTCTCAAATGCATCTCTCTGCTTTCTTCCACTAGTGCAGATGACCAGTGAGCTGTCCAGTGCCAAGGGCTGAGGGGCAGAGGGACAGCATTCTCTGTTTGTCACAGATACACTAATTTGTCTGAAGACAGAGAATTGTGCTTGCGTCTCCAGAGAAGAATAGAAAGGCAAGAACTGTGGCCTAACAAACCCTCATCCTTAAAGACAGTGCTGTAATCGAGATTATATTATTTGAATGTTTATTGTTCTTGGATGGGGATGGATTCATGATCATAGATTAACCTTATTGGTGTGTTCTCAGTTCCTGTGTTCAGTTCCTGTTTCCTCAGTTGCTACATACAGTGTATGTTTGTTGAAGTTGCTGATTTTGTTTGTCACCCATTCCTAGCTTAGTTGATCATTATCCTGTTTATTTATACTTCTTGGTTTCTCAGTTGGTTATTGTGATAAAGATTTGTGTTTGTATTTATGTCTTCTTACCATCCTCATGGATTATCATCTTGTTTCTATTAATGAAGCTGCAAATAAATCCTTGCCTCACATCCTTCCTTGGCCAGAATCTTTGATATCTTTAAGAAATGTAAACCATTTTTAATGGAAAATGCATTCATTTAGTAGAATAACCCAGTTTGTTCAATAGGTCGTACACAAAAATTAGATATTATATATAGACCTCCAAAAACCTCACAGCCTCATTTTCAGTAGTCAAATTAATAAAACACACTGTAAATAAAAGGTGCCATAAAAAAGAGAAGTTGATTGTTAGTGAATTACTAGGTGAGCAGCCATGACCCATTTGCTTACGTATTGACTTACTGTTTGTGACTGATTACATTCTGTAATTGTTGGTACAATTTAACGCAATGTAATAAGTAGAGTCATATTTTTTCTTCCATTGTAATGTACAGTTACAAAAAAGAAAGAAGGGCTGGGACATGGTTCAATTCATCAGTTGTCCATCAAGTCAACCATGCATCACAAGAGAGTAGTCTGCCGTTTCGATTGAGTTATGACATTTTAATTAACCATTTAAGGCATAGATGACAAATACATTGATTGAGCACCACTTAGCATAGCTTCTACTAAAATCCCCTCTGGCTCCTGTTGTTTTTTGAAACATTTGATTCACATGATAATGCACATATACTCCATATATAAATGCTTAGGAATCCACACAAATTCCATGTGCAGTCTAAAAAAGGGAAAATAATTGAATTAAAATACCGTGCTTCCACACAGATAACAATTCTAGGTGTGGTCAACTTAATGTATTTTTACATTTAAATAAATACATACTGTATATTATGCTTTATGATCTATCCAATTAATTTTTCCATGAGTGGTCCATCTATGATGGAGTGTTCTCTATCTATGTCTGATCATACTCTAAAGGTCCTTCCACACCAATCAGTCACTGAATGCCTTCAATGGACTACGGCTGAAAAAGACTGAAACACTTAAACAAGTGAGCAATGTTTGGATAGTCACAATGTCTACAAATGGCTTACAGTTGTCTTTGCATATTAAGCTGAGGTAGGAGAAAGTATTTTAACATCAGAAAAATTATACACGTCACATTTAAACTCTCCAGTTTGAGATGATAAAGGTAGTTATTTCATGCCAATGTGAGGTTGATGTGAGTCTCTGTCTGTGTGGGTTTGTGATGGTGTCATAATGAGCAGTAAGGAAAGAAAGCCCTGTGAATTCATCCTTGACCTGTGAGAATGCATCATTAACTCCATTTGTCCCTCTGCAATTAACACTGCCTGCTTGACGGACCGTCCACTCCCTCGTTTCTTTCACACATCCATCTCTCCATCACTCTCTGTTCTCCCAGGTTAACTCCAGCCCATTCCCCCCAACCCCCCATTATCCATCACCCATCACCCACTCCGGCTCCCCACGTCTGACCTCGTTGTGAGGGTTCTCGCTCCTATTGTGGTCCCCAATTCCAGCTCAGTGTCCATCTCCATGCCAGCCCTCACGGTTGTCACGGTGACAGGTCTGACCCTGTCGTCTAGAGCCAGTCGCTCAGTAAAGCGTTGGAGGCCAGTGGTCACTCGCAGGGGATGAGCCTCATCCTCCAATTACTCTGACATCTGACCTCATGCTAAATTTCAGCTCATTTACTTATACTAACAGGGCCCCGCTGAACACCAGTAAATGTGTACGGTGACCATTTAGATTGAGATCAGCCTTAAAGGAACAAGTCACACAAAACTGAAAATTCTGTCACCTCACGTTGTTCCAAAAGCCGTATCATTCATTCATTCATTCATTCTATGGAACAGAAGGAAATATGAAATTTTGAAGAATCTTTACATATAAGGACGGTGTTTAGTGTTCACAGCTGTCAAGCAGCAAAAAGTAACTCAGTCACTAATGTATAACATATAACTCAGTCACTAACATGTAACTTTACAAGAAACGCACCAAACAATCCAAGTCATCTGGATCCCTTTTATGACAGTTGTCAATTTCTGAACTTGATAACGATGCAGTAAAACAGCTACGAGAAGATTCTTTTTTGAAAATAGTCTTTTGTGTTCCACAGAAGAATATCATATGGGCTCAGTGTTAACTAATACTTTAAAGTGTTATCGACAGGCATGAGAAAGTGACTTTATATGTACTTCTAATACTGATATAACCCTGAAATTCTTTTTTTTTTTTTTCTTTTTTCAGGGGTTTCACTTGTGTCTGGGCTGAATGCTATCTATTTAAGCAGCCTCCCAGTTGTGAGGGCAAATATTTCAACATATGTACAAATATATACAAAATAACGTATACATTCTTAATGACTTTTTGAATATTATTGCACTAGAGTGTGTAGACACTGAGAAAAGGGGTTAGAGGGATAAAGCAGAGCTTACAGACGTAGGTAGGAAAAAGTACTAAAAATAAATTTTTAATTGTTTACAGGGACTGACCCATGAGTAGTTAAACATAGATGTTTACATACTGAACATACAAGTTTATGAACTCTGCAGATGAACCAGAGACCTCTTAGAAGAACATTTCAGAACTAGCTCTGTTGTCACTGGTGTGACATCATCAAAATACTATATGGTGCATTTTTGCCATGTCAAAATTATTGTAATTACTAGATGACAAACCGAACATTCTACTTTGAGCTGTTCACGTCTTCAACAACACTATCAATGACAAAATGGTTCTGTGAAATTTAAGTAATCAAAAGATAAATGAATAATAAAACAAGTAAATATCGTTATGCAAATTTAGGGTTACATTTTATTTTAAGGGGATGTTGTTACAGTGTTATTACACAAATAGGTACTGAGCAATTCATATATTAATTGATATTAATTAACAACATGTACTAACTATAAGGTAAACGTTAGGCTTTGGTTTGGTTTAGAATTAGCTGCTTGTAATTATGCATAATTTACTGCTGTAACATGTACTTACTAAGTACATGTTACGTGTAATTGCGTCATGTTAAAATGAATGTCAATGTTATCAAATTGAGCTTATTTAGCAAGACATTAGACATCTGTATATCTAAACACTTTAATTTAACTTTAATTGTGATCATACTGAAAAGCTTGATTTTTTTTTCTGTTCTTCATCAACTTCATGCCTCGCCTTCATTTCTGCTCTTGTACTGTTGTTCCATATCTGACTTAAATTTACTAAATGCACACGTATTTCTGCATGTTTTGCAAGTCAGTTATACATGTAAACAATAAAATAATCAGTGAATGTCAATTTATTTACTTAACTTGGGTAGAAGTAATTAACGTTCAAGGTGGCCCACTTTATCTGAAACCCACTGACCCATATTATCTCAGTCAGCCAAAGTGGGCCAGGCATATTTAAACACCTTACAAGAAAACTAAATTTTTTTTTAAACCTATTCTTTGCATTTTAGTCTATGTTAACTGCAGTAACAAATTAGAGAAGTACTCTCACAATAATATTTGTTTACATTTACTGAGCAACCTTAGTTGGAAATGAAAATCTGACTGTCAAAAGGCTAGCTTTCATTATGGAGTCCACCTTTGAAGTGTAGCCACAATCACCTGGGACATACTGAATCAGCCCAAACTATTTTATCATTTAAAGAAATAGTGTCCCTTTAACCGAAGACCATTATTATAGTCTGAAAATGTAAACCCAAAGAGCATGGTACACTTTACCTGATGTCCCACTTTACCTGAATTCACCCTACTGGAATTCTTAAACAGAAATATTACGAGAATCTCTGAAAATTTGGTTTACAAATTCCGACACCTGTATACTGTGTACAGTGGTGCTGATGGGGTCTTGGAAATGTCTTGTGTATCAGTATGTACACACACACACACACACACACTATATATATACAGTGGGTACGGAAAGTATTCAGACCCCCTTAAATTTTTCACTCTTTGTTATATTGCAGCCATTTGCTAAAATCATTTAAGATAATTTTTTTTCCTCATTAATGTACACACAGCACCCCATATTGACAGAAAAACACAGAGTTGTTGACATTTTTGCAAATTTATTAAAAAAGAAAAACTGAAATATCACATGGTCCTAAGTATTCAGACCCTTTGCTGTGACACTCATATATTTAACTCAGGTGCTGTCCATTTCTTCTGATCATCCTTGAGATGGTTCTACACCTTCATTTGAGTCCAGCTGTGTTTGATTATACTGATTGGACTTGATTAGGAAAGCCACACACCTGTCTATATAAGACCTTACAGCTCACAGTGCATGTCAGAGCAAATGAGAATAATGAGGTCAAAGGAACTGCCTGAAGAGCTCAGAGACAGAACTGTGGCAAGGCACAGATCTGGCCAAGGTTACAAAAAAATTCTGCTGCACTTAAGGTTCCCAAGAGCACAGTGGCCTCCATTCCTTAAATGGAAGACATTTGGGATGACCCAACTGAGCTATTGGGGGAGAAGAGCCTTGGTGAAAGAGGTAAAGAAGAACCCAAAGATCAATGTGGCTGAGCTCCAGAGATGCAGTCGGGAGATGGGAGAAAGTTGTAGAAAGTCAACCATCACTGCAGCCCTCCACCAGTCGGGGCTTTATGGCAGAGTGGCCCGACGGAAGCCTCTCCTCAGTGCAAGACACATGAAAGCCCGCATGGAGGACTCCAAGATGGTGAGAAATAAGATTCTCTGGTCGGATGAGGCCAAGATAGAACTTTTTGGCCTTAATTCTAAGCGGTATGTGTGGAGAAAACCAGGCACTGCTCATCACCTGTCCAATACAGTCCCAAAAGTGAAGCATGGGGGTGGCAGCATCATGCTGTGGGGGTGTTTTTCAGCTGCAGGGACAGGACGACTGGTTGCAATCGAGGGAAAGATGAATGCGGCCAAGCACAGGGATATCCTGGACGAAAACCTTCTCCAGAGTGCTCAGCACCTCAGACTGGGCCGAAGGTTTACCTTCCAACAAGACAATGACCCTAAGCACACAGCTAAAATAACGAAGGAGTGGCTTCACAACAACTCTGTGACTGTTCTTGAATGGCCCAGCCAGAGCCCTGACTTAAACCAAATTGAGCAACTCTGGAGAGACCTAAAAATGGCTGTCCACCAACGTTTACCATCCAACCTGACAGAACTGGAGAGGATCTGCAAGGAGGAATGGCAGAAGATCCCCAAATCCAGGTGTGAAAAACTTGTTGCATCTTTCCCAAAAAAACTCATGGCTGTATTAGATCAAAAGGGTCTGAATACTTAGGACCATCTGATATTTCAGTTTTTCTTTTTTAATAAATCTGCAAAAATGTCAACAATGCTGTGTTTTTCTGTCAATATGGGGTGCTGTGCGCACATTAATGAGGAAAAAAATTAACTTAAATGATTTTAACAAATGGCTGCAATATAACAAAGAGTGGCACGACGAGCACCACGTGTGAATAAAGCACCCTCCTGGGGGACTTCCCGCAGTTCTGTGTCTGTGGTTTCATTCACCCCGCTACAATATATATATATATATATATATATATATGTCAATCTGGGCCTCTTGCTCATACAAAGCTACAAAGCAGAAGACTGTAGTGCACGAGTCACATGGACAACTTGTGATAATTTAGTGCTTTCATGCCCCCTTTTTGGGTTTAACACAACACATGGGTAAACAAATAATTACATAATTTTCATTCATCATTCATTCTAGGTCTATATTTTTGCTATGGTTAAAAAAAAAAAAAAGTACATTTTCAGTTTTTCTTTAACATAAAATGCATGAATATGAGTACGTATAGCATAGTGCTATCTTTTGAATTTTAATTCTCCAGAGTAGCACTTCTCTTCTCTCATTAGCACATCATGAGGATCCCACTGAAAAGAACCACCATAGCTGAACCCAGAACCCTCTGAAAGCAACCAGAATGAGAGGAAAGACAAGTGTGTGTAGTGTTGAGGGACTCTTCAGGCAGTGCCAAGAGCAAACACACTAATTACGGCCTCCAAGTGAGCCGTATATGACTGGTATCCTACTCACAGACACTCAACACAGTCCTACTGAGAGCCCAAATGAGGGCTGTGGAGAACAGAGAACAGACAGATGGTGAAGAGACGAGTAAAGGGAGGAAATGAGAACTGCTGTAGAACACAAAGAGAAAAGGAAAGTGGTGGAAGAGGTCATGATGGCCATGCAGCAGACAGCAAAGGATAACGTTGTAACGATCAGCCTAACAGGCTTTTGTCAAACGGTGGGCATGGTAAGAGACTAGGTGACGATAAATTGGAGAAAAAGTGAATCCTATGTAGTATGGCAGTAGTGAGACAGTACACATCATACAATTTTGATTGCATGTATGCAATGTGTTACGGTTTCTCCAAGGAAGACAATGTCGATGAAGATAATCCACAAAAATACTTTTAATTATAATCCACACGAATGCAGGAAATAACTCAGGTAGCAGTAACACGAAACAAATCACCGACAGAAACAGAACAGAAAAGGAGGACTTTAAATAGTACAGCTGATGAGGGGCAAACAGGTGATGAGAGTTAACTAATAATGACTAACAAGCTAATAAACCCAAGAGCCAAACCATATAAGGAAAAACAGTAACTGGCCAACGTAACAAAACAAGACACTAAAGTTCATACTCCTAACAGTACTCAACCCTCCCGGAAGGCACGTCCTGCGCCGTAACAGTTCCACCGGGTGGGGGGTGGGTGGCCTAGAGGGGCGGGCACCCTGGAGGCTGGTGCGGAGCAGGAACAGGGTGGAGACAAGGGAGGCCTCCAGGGCGGGTCAGGGAGCCATGGCGGAGCCGGCAGTTCAGGGGGCCATGGTGGAGCCAGCAGTTCAGGGGGCCATGGTGGAGCCGGCAGTTCAGGGGGCCAAGGAGGAGCCGGCAGTTCAGGGGGCCATGGTGGATCCTTGTCCCGGTTCCCCAGCCCGACCACTATGCCGACGGATCTCTGCCCCCCCAAAAAAATTCTTGGGGAAAATGAGGTATTTCAATGTCCGGAGGGATCCTGGAGGGCGCTCTGGAGGATCGGGCTATGGGGGGCACTCTGGAGGAGTAGGCACTGGCTAACTCAGGGGAATCAGGAGACGAAGGAGGGCTGGACGGGACCAGCGGAGACGAAGGAGACCCAGGAGACGACAGAGAGCTGGACGGAACCATCGGAGATGAAGGAGACGAATGAGAGCTTTCTGGACTCATTCTGGGGTGAGGATAGGAGCCGAGAACTCTGGGGGTAGCGCCATATCCATGAGCGCTGAGAGGTACGCTGGAGCGGACTCTAGAGCATCCTCTTCTCTTGGACCGAGGTTTGAGAGAGTGGAGCGGCTGCCGGGCTTGAAGCATCCACATATGATGACCCCGGGCTGGACTCCGCCTCGTCCACAGTGAAAGCCGATCCGGCGATCCACAACGTGAAGTTGATGTAGTTATTCAGCGACCAGCACGGATCAGCTCTAGACATGACAAAGCTGATTTCGTCCTCCATCCCGCACCAGAATCCTTCCATTAAGGTGAGGTCATCACATGTGGCGAGATGGCAATTGTCCACAAACTCCCGCACATAATCCTCCAGATCTCGTCCGTCTTGAAAAATTAATATTGTAGCCCCTGAAGGGCTATGAACACTGCCCTTCGGAGCTACGTTGATTGAGGCCAGTTCTAGCCACATCCTTTGTTCAGTCTGTGATTCTGTTACAGTTTCTCCAAGGAAGACAATGTTGATGAAGATAATCCACAAAAATACTTTTCATTATAATCCACAAGAATGAAGGAAATAACTCAGGGTAGCAGTAACACGAAACAATCACAGACAGAAACAGTACAGAAATGAAGACTTTAAATAGTGCAGCTGACGAGGGGCAAACAGGTGATGGGAGTTAATTAATAATGACTAACGAGCAAATAAACCTGAGAGCCAAACCGAACAGGAACAAAACCATTTAAGGAAAAACAGGAACAGGCCAACGTAACAAAACAAGACAACACTAAAGTTCATACTCCTAACACAATGCTGTTTGTGATGCTGATTCTTCTTCACAAACTCCTCATCTTCTGTTGTGCAAATGCACACTTAGAATATCCACCGGAAATGGTAAACCATGCAGATACCATTTGCATTCAATTTTCAATGTATTATGTTATATATATTGTGTATGATTGTGTATGAATTTTCTTGCCACTTAAAATAGATCCTAGTTTAAATAAAATAAATTTTCACTTTGAAAAATATGTTTATTAAGCTTGCATTTAATTGTTTAAAACTAATATTTATCATATATAAAAAAAAATTCTGTATGGGTATGGGGAAAAAACTTTATTTTTATTTATTATATAAAAAAAACTTGACCCTCTAACACAAGCATTCTCTATTCTTGTTCTATTCTATCTACTTGTTTTATTTTTATTTATTTTAAAATAAAATAATAACTTGATCCTCTAATACTAGCTCTCTCTATTCTATTTCTATTTTAATCTACTTTTGTATTTTTTTTTCTTTACAGTTTTATAACAAAAACCTTCTATATAACCTATAATATTAATATGTCTTTGTCTATGTAGGTGCTCTGTGATCTGTATGATTTCTAAGATGAACACAATAGTTATTATGCAGTATAATTTAACATGATTAAAAGTCTGTTTTGACCAATCAGCTTTCAGTATCTCAGCTATGCATTTTATAGGACTTGCTGTGGGACTGATTTGACAGGCCAGGCAAATGTACTGTAAAGCAGCCATGTGAGCATCAGTGACCAAAATGCATGTTTGCGTGCTGACAGAGAGCTGCATCCTGCATTCGCCTCGGCTGTCAAAAGAAGAAAGGTAACAGAGACTTCACATCTGAACAGGGCTTTTTGGCGAACGCCTTGTTGATGGCAGATGACTGTTTTTAGACTTGCCGGTCCTCCCCGGTGACAGATTAATAGCTATCCCCTCGATATCATTCACAAATCATGACACACTTTCAGCATCAAGGACAATCCAAAGAGCAATGGAGCAAAAATATAGAATGTAATATGTTTTGCTGTACCTCAGGGAGACAGCGAACCCTTGCACGGCAAGTCTGTATCTAAAACTGTCCCCAAGGAAAGAGCTGGCCACAGCACTCCAACGACAGCAAAAAACTTTTTTCTTGATCTCGATTCGATTTTCATGATGATTAGAATTGAGTTAATTAGCCTGAGAAACATTGTTTTGAGTGTGCGTGTGTATTTTGACTTTCATGTGTCCGACTGTGTCCAACACTCAAGTAAGTTTTTTGAGGAATGGATCTTGAGACTGTTTATTTATAGCTGGTCTACTTTCCTTCTTGGAGAAATGGTCCAGTTTCTCTGTGCAAAACCAGCATTTAAACTTGAGGAAAAATATCACTAGAGTGTCCGTTTTCATCATAAAATGTGTCTCCTCAATTTACTCCATAGAAGAAAGAAATGACATCATAACATAAAGTTTCTCTACTCTTTTTTTATATATATATATACTTATATAGCCAGCTTCATAAAATAAAGGTGATTTTTAAACCATAACCAAAAAAATGACTCTTAACAAATCTAAATGTAACACTTTCCCTGAGTCAGCTATATTGTTTTATTGATTACATGTGCTACTGGCAATAGTGAATATGTTTAAAAGCAAGTATTTCCACATCTGTCTAGTCCACGTTCCCCAGGTTCTCAGTTGCTCCGTGTCCCGTCGGGAGGTTTGAATGTGCTGCTTTTAATGGAGGGTGATGACAGCACTATGGAGGTGCTACAACAATAGAGTTTTGTATGAAGCCTGTAATTCTCTGACAACAGATCCTGTTTTCCTCTTTAAAGTCCCTCTTTTAGAGGAAGTGCTTTTCCACACACACACACACACACACACACACACATCCACACAAATACAGAGTTGCAACCTCAATCCAGCCTTTCTCTGCACATCCAGAGCGCTCCGGTTGGATCTGATACACCTGCCAGGCCTCTCTGTTTCATTCCCAATCACACAATGGATTTCCAGTTCTACTGCTGGCTTCAGCGTATGTCTCTGCGGACATAAACGTGACCTTAAATTCTTAATTTCTTTCCACTGCTTCTCTCTGCCAGCTACTCTTTCATAAAGAGGATCAGGGTCCACAAATGTTGTACCTTAATGGCCGGCTCTCTGTATCATGAAAGAACCTTTGTTGTCCTCTGAATAGACAGGTTTATTTTCAAATCCAAATGAAATAGCACATTTCAGTACCATTTCATTGTGCATTCATTTGTATTAATTAGAGCTGTCATTTGAATGTGTTAATTTTCTGTGATTAAGTATATAAAAATAATGCAATACAAAATGAAGGCAATTAATCTCCCCCCTGACCCTTACATAAAAAATCCATAATAAGGGATTTTCATACCATCATAGCAATTCAAGCTTGAAGTATCACTTTGAAGTTGCTAGTCCACTCAAAACCACACATACTGACAGAAGAAAGTGCAGAGTGAGGAATTAATTCTCAAATTATGCATTCTTGCGTTTAATAACAGCTTGATGCAGCACAACAGAATTAAACCAAATTTAGGGGTAGCTAGACAAAGTTTTTTATAAATTTTTTTCTCAAATTTGCACGTGTCGTGTTGCTTTTTACTACATTTTTAGCTTTTCCACTAATGCACTTTTTACATCATGCAATGGTGTAGTCTCTTGTGGGAAATAAGTACACTTTAGCATGCATTTAAAAAGAATACTTAATAGAAATAACATACTTATGAATAAGTGCTGGTTGAAAGGAATGTTTTCAGACACTTGAAGATTAAATTAAATGTATAGTTTCAATTTATATTAAAGGCAAATCGTTACATTTAGGAGTGCTTTTTGACATATCCCACTTAAGTAGGACTTAAGTACATATTGATATGCAATTTCATAATTACTTCTATTGTCTTTGAAATATTATTATCATTTATGGTAAACAAAAATATACTTTAATGTCATCACTATTGAAACTTGCACATAAACAGTCATACAAACCAGATATACAGTCACAAAGGAGTCGCAAATAACACATTGAATTAAACGTGAAATTTTGAAGTAGAAATACTGAAATAGTATTTTCTTGTAAAATGTACTATAATAATCTTTGTGGTTATTTACAAAGATTTTGTTTTTGTTTTATTTACAACAATCATTTTTACAGTATGTCATGCATTTAAATATATTTATAATTACACATTTGTAATTATGTAGGTGCAAATCAGTATATTTAAAATAAATAATAATATAATAATAAAAAAGGAATGCAATTAATCAAACGCAATTAATGAATAATAAACAAACAAACTGTAAATTGAATGAGAAAACAAGCAAATTAAAGGTTTGATAGTAAGAGCTTTATGAAAGGCTGTTACTGTGAATGAAACATTTATATAGATGAAACACTTATTTTATGTAGTGAAAATGATACTTTGTGATTGTGTGTATTGTAAACGTAAATGTTTGAAAAAGTGCACTTTTGATGATCTGTTGTCATATTAGTACTAAGAGTTTTGAAAATGTATAGTTGCTTGTGAAAATAGTACCAAAACAAAAAAAAAGTAGGCATAAGTAGCTTAATGTGTCATTAACAACTTTTTTTTCAAAAGGAGAGCTTGACAGTATAGTTTAACTACTTTAAATTACAAGTAGCTTGTAGCTTCCTCAACACTGCTATTAATCATGGCTCATGTGTGCTCGATTGCACATTTTATGCGAATAAATACACATATACCGTACCTAAGTGGCCGCATCAAGAATATGGAAAACTGCACATTAAGCGCACAGTTGTTTGAAGTTTGCTTCACCACATGGATTTCCATATGAAAAATGTGGATAGTGATCCACTGCTTCTCTCTGCCAGCTATTCTTTCATAAAGAGGATCAGGGTCCACAAATGTTGTACCTTAATGGCCGGCTCTCTGTATCATGAAAGAACCTTTGTTGTCCTCTGAATAGACACGTTTATTTTCAAATCCAAATGAAATAGCACATTTCAGTACCATTTCATTGTGCATTCATTTGTATTAATTAGAGCTGTCATTTGAATGTGTTAATTTTCTGTGATTAAGTATATAAAAATAATGCAATACAATATGAAGGCAATTAATCTCCCCCCTGACCCTTACATAAAAAATCCATAATAAGGGATTTTCATACCATCATAGCAATTCAAGCTTGAAGTATCACTTTGAAGTTGCTAGTCCACTCAAAACCACACATACTGACAGAAGAAAGTGCAGAGTGAGGAATGAATTCTCAAATTATGCATTCTTGCGTTTAATAACAGCTTGATGCAGCACAACAGAATTAAACCAAATTTAGGGGTAGCTAGACAAAGTTTTTTATACATTTTTTTCTCAAATTTGCACGTGTCGTGTTGCTTTTTACTACATTTTTAGCTTTTCCACTAATGCACTTTTTACATCATGCAATGGTGTAGTCTCTTGTGGGAAATAAGTACACTTTAGCATGCATTTAAAAAGAATACTTAATAGAAATAACATACTTATGAATAAGTGCTGGTTGAAAGGAATGTTTTCAGACACTTGAAGATTAAATTAAATGTATAGTTTCAATTTATATTAAAGGCAAATCGTTACATTTAGGAGTGCTTTTTGACATATCCCACTTAAGTAGGACTTAAGTACATATTGATATGCAATTTCATAATTACTTCTATTGTCTTTGAAATATTATTATCATTTATGGTAAACAAAAATATACTTTAATGTCATCACTATTGAAACTTGCACATAAACAGTCATACAAACCAGATATACAGTCACAAAGGAGTCGCAAATAACACATTGAATTAAACGTGACATTTTGAAGTAGAAATACTGAAATAGTATTTTCTTGTAAAATGTACTATAATAATCTTTGTGGTTATTTACAAAGATTTTGTTTTTGTTTTATTTACAACAATCATTTTTACAGTATGTCATGCATTTAAATATATTTATAATTACACATTTGTAATTATGTAGGTGCAAATCAGTATATTTAAAATAAATAATAATATAATAATAAAAAAGGAATGCAATTAATCAAACGCAATTAATGAATAATAAACAAACAAACTGTAAATTGAATGAGAAAACAAGCAAATTAAAGGTTTGATAGTAAGAGCTTTATGAAAGGCTGTTACTGTGAATGAAACATTTATATAGATGAAACACTTATTTTATGTAGTGAAAATGATACTTTGTGATTGTGTGTATTGTAAACGTAAATGTTTGAAAAAGTGCACTTTTGATGATCTGTTGTGATATTAGTACTAAGAGTTTTGAAAATGTATATTTGCTTGTGAAAATAGTACCAAAACAAAAAAAAAGTAGGGGCATAAGTAGCTTAATGTGTCATTAACAACTTTTTTTCAAAAGGAGAGCTTGACAGTATAGTTTAACTACTTTAAATTACAAGTAGCTTGTAGCTTCCTCAACACTGCTATTAATCATGGCTCATGTGTGCTCGATTGCACATTTTATGCGAATAAATACACATATACCTTTTAGACTTCAAATATGCGGTTTGTTAATAAAGATAACCTCTATTTGAAAATTTGCTTCGACGTTTTCGGAGATGTGAACTCCAGGACGTCAATCTCATCATGTTATATGTAGCGTCTGGACCAATCAAACACATAATTTTTCATTTGATTTAACAAATCAGTTATTCATTAGATTAACAAATCGTCACAGTCCCCTCACCCAATAAACTGGATGCCAGGATGTCTGCAACGACACCAGGCCCCCCCTGGTCCCCATGGCAACCACGACACCTCTGCTAGACCAGATCCATTTACGACCTAATGGCATGTGGAGAGGCCTCCCCCTCTCACTACATGTTCCATAGGAAGAGACACAGTAAAAATGGACTCTTTCTATGTATCTTATCCGACCTTAAAGGCCCCACACCAGAGACCCGCCCAGAGTCAGTGGTTTGTTTGAATTCTGAGAAGATGTGAACTACAATGCTCCAAGACATCCTTAAGTACGTGCCAGGCTTCGGCCTTGACTTTTCCATTCATCAAGATTCTCTGACGCAAACTGGTTCTTTTTCATCAACCAACTTCAGCAAAGATCAACTTGAACCATTGAACTGCATCAAGCCTTTCTTTCAGACAGACGAGACGTGCAAGTATTCAAACTTAGTCTTATTAATTGATACATTAGGTATCATTTGCACCTTTTTACAAAGGTGTGTTTGAACTAAGAATCTGATGTTCCCTTCAGCCTGTATATCTGCTGAATATGCAAATGGCCGAAGCCTGGCACGTACTTAAGGATGTCCTGGAGCATTGTAGCTCACATCTTCTCAGAATTCAAACAAACCACCGACTCTGGGCGGGTCCCTGGTGTGGGGCCTTTAAGGTCGGAGAAGATTCCCGCCTCTCAAGATGGGCTTGTCCAATGAGAAAGGCCAGAATCCCAAGTGGGAGTTTTGAGATACTGGGGAGTTTTATGACTCTTTGTGTGGAAGCATGGTAATTTGCATATGGAACTTGAATCTACATTACTAAAGATTCTCAGGACACTAATATATTGCCTATGTACCAACATATAATATACACTCTCGTTTAGATCATCAGAAGACTAATTCATAGATACTAAACATGGTAGGGTTACATATATGTAAGATGACAGGAATGAGTGTTTCCATCACAAGCCTGCATAAAACAATATGACATCTCAAAGACAACATACACGATGACCTGAAGGATATGTGTGTTCATTCAAAGAAAGGTTTTCCTATGGATTAACATAGAAAGAGTCCATTTTTACTGTGTCTCTTCCTATGGAACATGCAGTGAGAGGGGGAGGCCTCTCCATATGCCATTAGGTCGTAAATGGATCTGGTCTAGCAGAGGTGTCGTGGTTGCCATGGGGACCAGGGGGGGCCTGGTGTTGTTGCAGACATCCTGGCATCCAGTTTATTGGGTGAGGGGACTGTGATAATTTGTTAATCTAATGAATAACTGATTTGTTATATCAAATGAAAGATTGTGTGTTTGATTGGTCCAGACGCTACATATATTTTATGTAACTTTAATGCTGTATATCAGAGCGCTGCCTTTGTACTTTTGACTAAATTGTCTAGCAACATTTATAATGGCTGTTGTTGTTGTTTATCATTCAATAAATAATATTTTATAATACATAATAGTAGTATTTAGTATTGGGGAGCAGTTTGTCCGTGATGGTGATTTTAGTGACATTGTTCCACCATTAGATGGCGACAAGAGACTGTTTTATGAGTAAGCGGTAAAGACTTTTATATTGAAAGAGACTGAAATGGAAGTTATTCTTACTTTTAAAATGCTGCCTTCGGAGGATGCATTCCAAGGTAGGAAGGCATCAAGGCATGTCTGAATCCAAAGTTAGCTTCACTTCCTGTCTCATGAGATACCTTCATCTGAACGATTTTCAAAGGCACCTTTGCTTCCTTTGTTATCCCACAATCATGTGCGTTCTATTCCGTGATGGTTGAGCTAAAAAAAATAAAGATGGCGTCTGAAAGTTGCGTTTGGTGGTCAGTTTGTGTGTAAATGTATATTTTTGATTAACTTTTTGCACTTTTGATGTTAGTTCTAGCGAGAAATCAGTATTAATAAATTAATAAATATTCGTTAAGTTATCACCAAAACTCGTTCTATTTTGTTGTAGATCATTAAACCGTTACGCTGCCTCAGAAGCCTGTCTGTTATCAGTTTCATGAGGTGCCTTCGTGCAAAAACGCTGCCTGCAAAGTCAGATGCCTAGGCTTTTGGTTGCTAAGACGCAGCCAACAAATGCACTGAGTAGCACTGTCATCGGGAATCACCCCCAACAGATGAAAGGATAGTACGACAAAGATAGCGCTTTCCTCAGCGGACATTCAAACTAACGTTTTATTGTGAATATGAGATTGAGCTAAATAATGAATGCTGTATCAGATGCAGATAATAACACTTGCTCAGTCCATCTCTCTCTCTCATAATACTCTACATAATACAGTGAACTTTTAATACAGTGATACAATAAGCTTTCAGTGAAACAACTCAACGTTCCGTCGTTATAGTTCTAAAGTGACGTTGTCGAATTAGTAATGGAGGCTTGGGCTCAGCTGTTAAACAGGGGTTATGCGCAACAGACTTCCGTATTCTGTTAACCGGGTCTCATCGCTTCCGGTTCAAGCGTTTTGCCTACGCTTCATTAAATATGAAGCAGATTTAGTCAAGATGCCTTCAAAGTAGATACCAAAGATAATCATTACCAATGTCCATCACATATGCGGACTGATATCTAAAAGTTTTTTTATTTTTAATTTTCACTAACATTTAGATATGAAAATTGAATAAAATGTCAACAATAAAAACAGCTAGCTAATTTAATTGATTATTTTAAAAGTCCATAGATATCGCTATTATTTATTATGGCTGTTAGCAAGTTCTCCGACAAGCGGAAGCTTTTTTTCCGGGTTTGGTCAGGTGATGTTCAACATATACCCTACTGTCAAACTGAGATTTGAATCCGTGGCGGAAGGAAGTAGTTCTGCACAAAAGAGGGTTTTAAAGACACTCCGTTGTTGTTTCTTATTCATTTACACATTTCGTGCCATTGAGTGCAAACTGAATGTAATGTTTTCAGACAAATTTTAGACAAATTTATAATAAATGCAATTAGCTGAACTTAAGTACGACTTAAGTGCATCTTTATATGTAATAATAATTGTCTTTGCCACATGGTTAAAGTAAACAACTGAATGTGTTTAAAAAATACACTTTAATATAATTTGTATTGAAACTTTGAAATGTGTTTAAATATATTTGAAATGACACATTTTTAATGACAAATTTTAAAGTTAGTACATTTAAAATGTATTAACTTTAAATGTAATATTGAATAACACTACAGTTTACATTACAATCAAGTACTTTACATGTGCTTGTGTCAGTACATCAAAATCAGTGTACTTAAAGCATGACAAAATATGATGTAATAATGATTTAAAATGTACTTTGAAGTGAAAACAATAGTAGTGCACTTTTTAGTTATTAGTCATTAAAGTTATTTCATTAATATATGATCTGCAAGCACAGTTTTTAAATAATATATTTTTAAGATTGTGCAAGAGCAATCAATAATGTCAATATAATTAAATACAATTAAGCACACTTCTTTTTCACAAAGCAAGTTGTATATCACCACTGCCACCATCCAATGAATTAATGATAAATTAAAGTCCCACCCCACATGTTTTCTAATTGAACATCGTGTTTCATTTAAAATGTCACATTAGAGAAATCAAATGCAAATTCCTGATAAGTTACATATACTGTACAGAGAAGTATGAAAGCTTTGAATCATTTATTTCATCATATCTGTTTATTCCTTCTTGTATAAATGAGCATGCATTCAAATATGCTTTGTTACTTGTACATAGGTGTATCTTTCATCATTTTCCTTTATCTTCCTCTGTGCAGCCTGCTTTTCCCTTCTCGGCTCTGTCTCTGTCTGTGTAATAGAAGTGGACTGCGTCTCGCAGCCTCCTGGACTCTCTCTCGCTCGCAGGCAAACATCCCTGAGCCTTTCAGAGAGCAGCACGCACCACAGTCTGCAGGCTGCGATTGGAGCGGATGGCTCTCTGTTCCCGCGCTCTCTGCTGCCCGCCATCCTGACACGCCTTTGTTTAGAGTCTGTAAGATCTTGACATATGCCTCAAATCGTTTGCTCTCGCTGAGCTGTGTCCCATTCTATGCATGTGACGGGAGACAGTGTACGGCCATCTGCTGATCGAGATGAGAATAAACAGAAGCAATGCCACACATCATTTTTTTTCTTTTTACGGTTCTTGAAAAACAGGGATAAAAGTCAGAGAACATGCGGCTTGCGTAGTGGTTTGTGTATTCACTTTTTGGCACCAAGAAGTAAATTATCCAAAATTTCAAGCAATTCCTTGTGGCTGATGCCCCGTTACTCTATGACCTTTTAACTATAGACGGCCGCTGGCATTTAGTGTCATAACATCTAAACTTCACCGTGTCTACTAACATCAAGCCACCTTTAAATATTAAGGTACAGAAAGTTGCTGGATAAACTGGATAAAGCTGTCCTTGTGGAAAAAGTAGTACACTTTAGCATACTTTTAAAAAGAGTACTTATTACCAAAATAATATACTTAAAATCAATTTCAATAATATACTTAAAATCAATCCATTTTTATTTAATGCAATTAGATGAACCTTAGAGTGACCCACTGAAATAGGACTTATGTATATCTTAATGTATCTTATGTATATCTTAACACTTAAAATTCTAATCAAGTAGTGTCCTGTAGTATGCTGGTCAACACATCCAAAATAAAAGTAATGCTGCAAAACACAATATTATTGTAATAAGTGATTTAAAATGTACTTTAAAGTAAAACTTTTAATTTGACATTATTACAAGGTGTACTTTTTAAAAGTGTGCTAAGATTGTTAAGAGACAAGAGTGAAATAATTGTGTGCACTTTTATTTCATTGATATGATATGCAAGTACAGTTTTTTTATTTATTTATATATATATATGAAGTACACTTGTGCATATTCAATACATTTAAGCACAGTTCTTTTTCACGAGGGTGGTCTTGAGAAAACTTTGGATTTGCTCCTGTTCCTCACTTTACGGACTGATTTTTGGATTTGAAGCCAGATTTTATAAAAAAAAGGGGAAAAAAAGAAAAATCTCTAAAATGGAGATCATTAGCTGTGTTTCAAACCTTCACTCAAGATTTGTATTTATTTACTTATTTATTAGTTTACATTTGATTTTTAGAAATGTCTTGGTTTAGAAATGTCTTGCCTTAAGATGGTTTAGATCCTACCTGTCCGATCGCTACCACATTGTTCATTTAAATGGGGAGTCATCTCAATTATCACCAGTAAAATATGGAGTGCCACAAGGATCTGTCCTAGGTCCTCTGCTATTAAGTGTTCATGGTCTGTTTTATTACGTCTTAAATTGATTTTTCCGTACATTTCTGCCATATGTACATTAACTGACAGTCACCACTGATAAGCTAACACAAAATATTGTAGAAACTTAATTTGCTTGAAAGTTGCTTTGCAATGATTTGTATCGTGAAAAGCGCTGTACAAATAAACTTGACTTGACTTGACTTGACTTGGTAGTCTGATCAAATAACTAGTCTAGGAAAACATTCTGGACAATCACATTTGTAATTACTTATGGTTTATTCACAACACTGGAAATGAAAGGTCAAGTTATGCATGTTACATTATATGAGATACAGTTTCGCACACAGTGTGTGTTATGTTGTATACTGCACATTTTAGCAAATTTATAAGGTCATCTGGGTATTTCATGCATATAGAAAATATATTTGCATGCTGAGCACATTATACAGTACTATATTATTAGGAATGGGTTTATGATGGTAGTGTGTATACCATATTCACCATGCAGTAATAAATATGTGTCAACCAGTTTTGCTGTATTGCTTATACCATGTTAGAGATGTTTGGTGTTCAGTGGACAGGACAGCTTCACAATATATATTGCAGAGTGGGACGTTTCCCAAACACGTCAGAATGAGGAAGGACTTTCCCTTAAGGGGCTGTTAGCATTAATGTAAAACAGAATTTAGTTGTTTACCATTGCCAAGCAACATCACAACTTTAGAACAGTTTAGTGTGATTAATGCAAATTCAACCACAGTCACAGGTGTGCATATATCCATGTTATTTTCACTGTTGTGAGGATTGTGTGTGCGTGTGTGTTGCATGTGAAGCTCTTTTTTTTCCGCTGATGCCAGACTTTGTCATGAATAATATTTTTTTTTTCATCCATCAAATTTAAAAACAAAAGAAATGATATGAATGCAATGAAGCATCTTTCATTTGTCAAGTATTTCAATCACTGGATTATACAAAAATAGGCATTACCTGAAAAATAGGGCTAAACCATGAAAAATGAATGCAATAAATCATGTTTCCTGACCCATGCAAATTCCATGAGGGATTTTCCTTCCACACTTTTATGTTATTCAGAACATAATGAATAGGTGTTCATACAAGGCTGGATTAGAGCAAAACTTGACACTGCATCCTAAAAAAACATGAAAAACAGTGAAGTGCCAAAGTCTGTACATAGTCAACAATTAAGAAAGATTAAAACATTGATATGTGAAATTGTGATTAATTTGATTTATTAATTGACATGTCATGTAATTAATTTGATGAAAATGATCAATTAATTTAAAACCTTTAACACAAACAATTTTACTATTCTTTTTCTTCTTTATATAAGGTATAAGGATGATAATCTGGTCATACCACTAACCCCTGCACTGTATTCATTCTTTTTGTCTGTCTTTGAATGATTTCTTTGTCAACCTAAGTCATGATACCCTCCAGTATCATCGATGTGTTGCTCATCCTTCCAGTCCCACCTCCAATTCACAGCACTACTAGAATAATAAAAAGCCCAAACCAATTACCAGCTAAATGTTCCCAGTATCCAGATGTTGAGATGGGAATGGATTGGGGATAAAAGCCGTGCACGCGAGAGAGGAGAGCGATGTAAAAATAGGTCATGGAGAGGAACGTCTGATTGCTAGAGCATGGCTGCAGCATTTCATGCTACATTAGATCGCTTTTTGAAAGCTAATCTGTGTTTTCTGCTTAATTTCATGGAGGTGCAGAGCGGCTACCTGGTGCTGCGGTGGGGTGGTGGAGCGGAGACTACAACATGTATTAAATCCCCCGTGAGACCGTGGGCCTGTGGAGAACCAGTCATGTGCGTTGAGACGCTCTGTCTACATGCATAATGAGAATGTGTGGTAACAGTGAGATGCCATTATGGGTTTATGCGACACTGCTGTTAGTGTATCGCGCTGCAGTGCAGGTAAGGAGTGGTGTCACCGATCTTTGGACTACTTTAAACAATGAAACACTCAAGGGCTCTCATACTGTATTTAGATTACCAATAGGCTTTAAAAAATACCTGCAATGAATAAAAGATGTCGCACAGCATGAGTCGATTGAGTAAACTTTCAGTATCTAACAGTACACTATTTAGAAACCGACTTCCTTTCAACTCTAGCCACACCCCACATGATGTTGAAGAGACAGGAAGAGAATTGACTAAATTAGAATTCAAAGAAAATCAATACAGTAACACTTTCATTAGCACAACACAACAGCAAAAGTAAGGGTAAGAACACATTACACGTTTCATCATCTATAAAGCAAGCATTATGTTAGATGTTAAAATGACATTTTGCAGATGATGGCAACATGTAGAATCTGTCTGAATTTCTTCTTTACAGATGTTTATCAGATGTTTGAACTCAGTATGATAAATAGAATGCTGCGGTTTCCAGATGATGCAATCTTTCACAGATGTCTCGGCATTTAACGAGCACACAGGCTGCATGCACGCTGCGAGTCCCACAGATCTGATATTTCATCACATTCTTCGTTTTGACTTCACTTACAACCAGCTGTGTTTACATTTCTGATAATATTAGTCGGAATACTTTACACTAATACTGTCAAAATGATCTGTGATGTGCTATCTGGGTTCGGTTGGGTAGAGCAGTTGTATCACCATTTTTTTTAAGCATTTGGCTTCTATTGCTAAATAAAAGCTGGAAGGGTTATTATAAGAGTTAATTTGATATGCAGATGTGAGGGACCTTCTAAAATAAACAACACATAGGATTTCCCATGGATTTATTATTATTATTATTATTTTTACCTGGACAAACTTGACCATCTATTGTCATCTACTGTCTAAATCTATCAATCAATCTATCTATCTATCTATCTATCTATCTATCTATCTATCTATCTATCTTGTATGCCGCTAAATTTCAAGTTATTGGGGCAAAAAATGCCCTGTATGAGTTTTGTCTCATATTTATGATATCACACGAGCAGCAATAGGAATATCACATGAGTGCTGTTTTTATACTGAATAGCACAAGTGCAAATGTGATTTTAAACAACAGTTCAGTAAATAAGAAGTTAATGTTGTGTTATATATTTTAAGCACAGTATGGTCTGTTTTTGCTCAGTTTTGCCAACGAAAATCTTAGCTATGAAGCCACGTTTACTCACCCTCACGTAATTTCAAACCTGTATGACTTTCTTTTTTTTATGTTTCTTAAGACACTTAAGTCACTTGGTAATGATGTAAAAGTAAATGTTTTACATTAAAGTGCATTTTATATCATGACATTTTAATGTGTTGACTTATAGGATTATTAATATTCATATTATAGTATAATAATAATCATCATATGATAATGATATAATTTAACTAGTGTGTTTTTGATATTACATTTAAAGTATATTACGTTTAAAATGTAATATATTTAAATGTTGTAAATTGTTACTTCAACATTACAAATGTGTAATTTCAAATATATTTAAATACATGACAAGTTTCAATATAGAGCTGACATTAAAATATATTAGTTTACCATATATTACCACAAATGCTTGTCAGTAAATTTGGCAGAACACTGTACCATATTTCAAAGGCAATATAAGTAATTATGAAATTGTAGATCAACTATAAATGTACGTAAGTCCCACTTAAGTGACTCATTTTGCATTTAATGTAAATTGAAATGGGAATACATTTTCATTTAATTGTAAATAAAGTGCAGTTAATGGTTCAGAAATGGTCCATTACATTCAGTTCACACTCAGAAGTATATTCCATACTTTGCTGGAAAGATTGATGCTATTGAAATAACCACCTTTTTATTTGATTAAAAATATAGAAATAAAACCTAGTAGAGATACATAAGACATTTGGGTGAATTACCAGAATACACCTAGAGTGATCATTATCACTCAAGCCTTTTTGAGAGCCAGTGGGAGGTTTTGTGAATTAAAAGCATTTAACCCTGACTCTAAAGGAGCTGCATTCTCTGCATAATAACGCTGGTGCCCTGAAGCTAAGTGCTAATCAACGCTGGGCTGCCTCCCTCTCCTCCATTCCTTTTTAATTGGACGTATCCAGCTGATTTGGCAATAGGGCCCTCTTACAAGTACTTACTAAGATCATTGATTTGAGAAATGATCCAGTGGACTGTAAGTTATGATTGGGTGTGTTTGTAATGGCATTAGCGGGCCGTAGCGCTGATGTCGTGTTTGCTAATTGTGGCTAATTTACTGTGAAGTTTATCTGAGGTTGGAGATGTTTGGGGACTTCCCTAATGATGCTTACAAGATCCACAGAATGCTTTATTAATAGCAGAGAAGATGGTGCTACAGATCAGTGGAGTTAAAAATGTGCTGCAGTCCAGCTCATACCTACAAGGTTATTCAGAAGAATGAGCTTAATTGGCCAAAAAGCAAAGGACGTGCCCCATGTAATGAGGTTCGTTTGGGTACAACTGGAATATGGGACACAGTCTGTGGGATCAGAGCATCTTTGTCTTCTTGTCTAATAAAAGTTAATTTAAACATTGATTTATTTTAAATTAATTTAAATGTTTTTTTTCTTCAAAACAGCTTTTTTCTACCCCCCCCCCCCCC
>NW_015506970.1:119238-122373 GCF_001515645.1 Sinocyclocheilus grahami
AATGTTAATAAATGGAATTGTGCCAATTATGAAAATTAGACTTGACAGTAATAGGGTTGAAAGTTTTACTCACAATTTTCATATATGTTTCTCATAATATAATGCAGATATTTCTACAAATATCCAATTGTCAATCATACATTCTTTATCATCCAAAATTACAGTAACAGTGTTGACATTTTAAAGTAAATTTAAAGTGCATATTAGAGAATATACAGTACATAGAGAGTAAAGACACCAACTAGTTTTCATCAACACTTGCTGATTTTGCATATTTACTAAGTTGGAAAAAAAACATTTAAAATAAATTTAAAATAAATACACAATTTGATTTCACTCAGGAATTGGTAGTAAATTTCACAATTAATTACAAAGAAATGGCAAGTAACATGTTGATTAAAAAAGTTAAATTTTTAAGTAGAAAGACTGAATTAGCATTTTCTTGGAAAATACGCTCCAATAATCTTTATTTACAACTTAATTTACAACAGTGTAGTAATGTTGACATCTGTCATTTAAACAATATCACACAAGCAAGACTGCTGTAACAATGGCTAGCAATCAGCAAATAAGCACAATAAACCTCGCAAATGTGTATTTTAACTATAACAGTTAATTCATCAGTTTGAGCTAAAATAATCACGATATCATGTCTTTCCTAGTAAATGCAGATTTCAGCATATATTGTAATTTCAATGACTTTCAGTTTACATCAGTGCCGTGACAAGGACAGTCAGTGCTGCTGATGTGACGTCTGCTCAGTCCAGTCGATTAATCTTCAGCATGCAGATGTCACTTTGCAAGGCAAGTCAATGAGACAGAACTGTTCTTAATGCGAGACCACATACACATCCACTCACCCTTGACAATATATAATCAAACAGGATCCAACTGGATAAACTGCAGTTCTGAAAGAAAATAAACCATTCTTGTTCCTCATTAGGGTTCCTGATTTATTACAGCATTTCCATTAGCATTTCTTTAGGATTTTGGAGAAGACACTACCTCACAATGTTCCTGCAGGCTAAATAATGTTAAAGTTTTCAGTTTAACTATACGAATCAGACAAATCAGATCTCATTTCCAGCTTATGCATTCAGAGTAAACTGGACTTCATGATGGTTATATGACATATATATATATATACATACACACACACACACAAACACACACACACACACACACACACACACACACACAGGTTTGTTTTTATGGTTTATGGGGACTCTCCATAGGCATAATGGTTTTTATACAGTACAAACCGTATATTCTATTGCCCTACACCAACCCTACCCCTAAACCTACCCCTCACAGGAAACTTTCTGCATTTTTAGATTTTCAAAAAAACTCATTCTGAATTATTTATAAGCCTTTTGAATTACGGGGACACTGAAAATGTCCTCATAAATCACCTTCTCGTTGTAATACCTATATCATACCCATGTTATTATACAAATTTGTGTCCTCATAAACCACATAAACATTCACACACACATACACACACACGCACACCACACACCCAGGATGGTTATCCTGATCTAAACTCATTGTAAATGAAAGAGCAGCTTTCTCTGCTTCTCACTTTTCACCTTACCTCTTCATCCTCAGCCTTCTCTCTCTCTATCCCTCCGTTTTCCCCGGTCATATTATTCCATTTAAACTTCAATCCTATTTACGGCCCCACTCTCTTCGTCATGCCTTGGGCTATCAAACAATTCATCCAGCGGCTCTGTGAGGCTGCACAGGCCATAAAAGCTTCAGCAGGGACTCGTGGTGTGAGAAAGAGAGACAGTGGGGAAGAGTTGTGTTCGAGAAAGAGAGAGAGAGAGAGAGAGAGAGAGAGAGAGAGAGAGAGAGTGAGTAAATGTTTGCATGGTGCCTCAAAGAATGTTTTTGAAGTCAAAGTTATTTCATATTCTGAAGTTTTCTGCCCTATCAAAGGCCTTTAGAACCCTATTATACACAATAGTCTGATGTGTTGAACAGTGAAAGCCTGCACGCTAATTTACAGTGAGCCTAAATAGTGGTGAAACGACACATAAGGAGACAATGCGATTTTTTTAACTGCAGTGTCACAAGCTTTTCTGGTCTCTGGCATTCGGCAAACCAACCCTGTAACTGACTCCTGTAATCACGGCGTAAAATTTGGAGGAACTGATGAAAGCAAACCAATGATGGAGTAAAGAGGGTACGCACAGACACGGTTCTTTCTTTCATTATCCACAAGAAGAAGACCAAGGGCTGATGATGCCAGTGTCATTTGCAACTTGAAAAATGCTACATGAATCCATCAGTAATGAGCGCAACTGGTTTTTGCTTTGTATATCCACAGTTCTAGCTCTGGTTTCTCTGTTTGAATGCCGAATACAGACTACTGCCACCTGCTGGTATGGAAGAGTTATGTTATCTCATGCAAGCGTAGAGCGTACACACTAGTTGGCCATCGGCTGTAGTCTGTCCGGTGTGTTCTAGTGCAACTTTTTTTGCCCCGACGCAGGTGATGCGAGGCGACGCCACGGTTGGCTTTCCTCAGCGCTAGTTTTTTGGAGTCGGTTTGGTGTGTCCCTACCCTAACACTGAAAAGCTGCTTTGGCACAATTTGTATTGTATAAAGCGCTATATAAATAATAAAGGTGACATGACTTGACATGACTTGACTTGACTTGAGTTGACTTGACGGAACAGACCAATTATGATATTATTAACTGAAAATCTTTCTGCTTAAGCTTTAAAATCCAACCCACGCAAATGCATCCAGTTTGAATGTTTAGAATGGGGAATGAGATTTGATAACTGCAGATTTTCAGAGAATATTAGCTTTCTTTGCACAAATATAATGTTGTCATACTGTACAGATTTGTGACAGATGTGGTTACAATTTTTCTCTTTGTATGTCCCAAGGAACAAACAGCATGCAGGTTTGGGATGATGTGAGACAGAATTTTCATTTTTAACTACACCATCATTTTTTTTTTTTTTTTTAAGTAGAAAAAATGAAATGATACTATAGTAATTATCTGCCATGACATTATCTAGACATTTCGCTTAGCCCTAAAACACAACACAGTGAAATGTGTAAGTCAAAATACTGACTTTTATTCTTTCTTAAAATTTGTAATACTTTATATCTACCCT
>NW_015506970.1:123602-136468 GCF_001515645.1 Sinocyclocheilus grahami
TACAAATCTATTTAGAAAATTTTTTTTTTTACATATTATTTTCACAAATTATTGTTATTATTATTGTGTCCTTGTTACGTTGCATTTATTTAAAAGTAAATTATGCATAATTACAAGTAGCTAACTCGAAACCCAAACTTAACTCAAATCATAAACATATAGTAAGTGCATGTTGCTAATTAATATAATGCAGTACTTAATTGTGTAATTACAATGTAATAACAATAAGTTATTACACTGTAATAATTAACAAAAATAAAATGTGATCAAGTGGACTCATTGATATTTATTTTATTAATTTCCCTTAATATGCACTAATAAATCCATACGTAATAAACAACAATGTTCATGCATTTAAATATTTTAATACATGAATAAGGACACCTGGAGTAATAAAACAAATAAAATGGTTTAAATAAATTCACAAATGAACAATTGGAAGTGAACTAAAACTAAATAAAGAAAACAAATACAAAATTGAATAAATTATATATACAGTGTAATGTTATGTGTTCGTCAAAATAAGCACAATATATAATACACAATATATTGCCCAGCCATAGTGACAACAAAAAGCGAATAACAGTCAAAAACAGCATTGATTAAGGACTTGCATCTATAAATATGCTTCTGGCCTAATTGTGCTCTCAGACAATACACTTTTATCTTGGTCAAAAATATGAATAAGCAGGGCTCATTTTCAGTATGTAGACCAGTTTTCTCTACATCATTTCATGAGTATTTGTTTTATTTTATTTTTATTTATACATGTAATGCATGTGAATATACTGTATGTATATATATATGTGTGTGTGTGTGTGTGTGTGTGTGTGTGTACGTGTGCATGGAAGAGAGATGAGCAGAAATAAGAGAAAGAGAATTGGGGTATAGAGAGAAAAAGTGAAAAGAGAGAATGGATAGACAGATAGCAGGATGGAGTGAGAGAGAGACAGGGAAGTGAAATGATTTGACTGCTGACTTTCCTGCTGAGTAGCCCGAGGCTCATACATATTTCCATTGAGTTACTTTATGATCAGGCCACTGTGTTATTGAAATATTATCTCTTTAGCCTGGGCTCATTCTGCCGCAGAATGACAGGCCTGCGCCGCACCCATACACATCAAATAGCAAATGGAATGCACTCGCTATTAAGGACATAATGTCCCTTTGATCCCAGGCAAAATGCTACATCTATCTCGAAAAATTAGATGGCTTGCTCTTTATTCCAACCTGAGTGAGAGCGGTCAGAAAATATGGTTTTAAGGGAATGGAATAATAACACTATACAAATTGTGTAATTGTGTGCTGTGAAGTAACTAACTAAAAGGAGCTGCTTTCAAAATTGTGAATCTTTCTCAGTAAGCATACTACTTTGTCCAATGAGTAGTGACAGATTGCTGTTTTTCAGCCTTGCTGTGCTGATAATACTGTTTTAAAGCGTAGTTTAATTTCAGTGAATTGTCTCAATCCGAAAGTTTTAAATTAACTTTTATAAAAATAAAAAAAATTTCCTGATACCCGTTACGTCTTCCAAAAATATAACAATAGGCCACTTAAGCCTAAAAACACTTTTCTGACTGTTTCGTAACACACATTTAAAGCAATAGTTCAAAAATGAAAATTTGCTGAAAATTTACTCCCTTTACTCACACTCAGGCCATCCGAGACTGAGTTTGTTTTTAGGACTGATTCTGAGAAAATTGTCCTCAAACAAATTTAGTCTTGGTTGGTCTGAATGTGCATACATTTTCAGCTTTTTTTTTATTTTTGAGAGTTTAGATGCAACCCTAATTAAACACAGCCGATCCAGCTAATCAAGTCATTAAGGCTTATGTGAAAACTACATGGTATGTGTGCTGGAGCAGGGTTGGAACTAAACTATGCAGGGCTGCGGCCCTCCAGAAACTGAGTTTGACACCCCTGCAATAGAATGAAATTATGTACATATCAAGATGTACTTAAGTCCTACTTAAGTGGGTCAAAAAATCAACTCTGAAGTCAAGCTCATTTAAATTATAATGCATTTTCATTTAATTGCAACTGGCATGATTTTAAGTGTATGAAACCATTATAATCAGTTCACACTTAAGTATATTACTTCAATAATAAGCAATCTATTAACTTACTATTTCTGTTTTTATATGTTGTGTACTTCTTTTTCACAGGGGTTAGCTTATAGTTTGACAAAGCACAGTTAACTTTCCCATCATTGGATACAGCTGCATTATCAGTTCACACTTAAGTATATTACTTCAATAATAAGCAATCTATTAACTTACTATTTCTGTTTTTATATGTTGTGTACTTCTTTTTCACAGGGGTTAGCTTATAGTTTGACAAAGCACAGTTAACTTTCCCATCATTGGATACAGCTGCATTGTGTAAAGAAGGTTATATATATATACTATTATTCATTGTTTGTTCATAATACATTAATCTTTGCTTAGACAACTTGTTAAAATGTTTGAAAATGTATTTGAGTATGTAGAAATCATCCAAGATTACTATGCTCGGAAGGTATTGCTTATTGTTTAGTCCATATCTATTGTATTAATGTTACAATAATGTTACAGTTTATGCATTATTGCTAGAAATAAGTTTCAGTTCGATGGAGATTTTGAGTGGCATTTACTTCCAGAACCCTGTTGAGATCTATTCTACTTCTAGCTTTTACATGCCCAGCTATGATATCTAGATATATAATGGTTTTTTTCTCCCTTAGGTAAAACAAGGCATGGTTTAGTTTATGTTAATCGAGACTTTCACTTATTATTAGTCCTGATCACCTAAGTAAAGGACATTTCCACCACAGCAAATTCAGTGATATCTGTCATAGAAAACATGGCTTAGAGAAGCTTTAAGGGGAGGGGCTTATCCACTAAAACTTAAACAGAAGCTCCTGTGAGCCAATCACGCCCCACCCAGTGATGATGTCAGTATATATACTGTATGTACAGGGACAGAAATACATGATGAATGTTTTTGTGTAAGACTGTAGTATTTTGATGCTGCATGTTTAATGTGGAGTTAATGTATTCAGCAGTTCACAGCTGCAGTTATTTTGTGCTGCTCTGTTTCTGGATCTCCTCTTTGCCCTTGTTGTACTCTTTGTCCCAACTTAATATAGAAGCTATCATGTGGCCTTTCGCTCCTCACCAGCTCAAAACACTCTGCCTCTTTCTTTCTCTCAGATGAAGGTGAGCACATCCTCACTCACCTCATTTTGTCCTGGTTGGGATGTAATAGCTTTCACTACAGCTGACCTGATACTCACAGCTTGCTGACTTTGTAGCTGTTTTTGATACAAGGTGTGTGCAACTTCCCATATACATAATACCAGAGAGACATCACATAAATTAATTTAAAGGGATTTCTTGCTTACTTGATGGCAAATTGAGGGGTTGTTGTCCAAAAAATACTTGTGTACTTTGCTGAGACATACAAACTTTAAAAGTAATACTTGGGGATAAACAGAACTTGAGCTCTGGGCTTAGCAAAACAATTTCAACTCATTGAAAAAAAGGGTTACACTTTATTTTAAGGTGTCCTTGTTACAGTGTAATTATACGTGTAAGTACTGAGTAATATCAATTAACTACATGTACTTACTAAATGGTTAGGGTTAGGATTTGGGTTTGGCTTAGGGTTACTTGCATGCAATTATGCATTGTTATTATAATAGTAATATGTAACAAGGACATCTTAAAATAAAGTGTTACCAAAAAAAGTAATCATATATTGTTTTAACATTTTAACTGTCTGTTTAAGTCATGACCATATCAATCCAGTAGCTAGTTAGTTTCATATGATTCGTTAGTTTCATGATTTACATGGTCTGTACCAAAAGAGAAACTCATGCATTTATTCCTGGTCCACTTAGCATTCACACAATTTTCACACCAAACTTAAAGATGCTAAATAAAAGCATAAGCATAAGGTCACAACCTGTTCAGACAGCTTTTATGATGTATATTTGGTAAACTTACCAAACCTACCTTTGGCTTTTTAACATGTCACATGTCCATGTTGCATTCATATTTCAGTCAAACCGCAGCAGAGTTTGCGTGGAAGCACTAGTTTGGTGCACACCAATGTTCGGATGACAGCCTTCACAATTATTCAAATGAACTGCACTTAACAGTACAATCTCACCAGTTCATCTTAATCAAACCAAAGTGTGAACACTCCCTTAAAGAAAGGATATTGTATCATATCTTGGTACATGCTGCTTAAACTTTCACTGTATGTGCATTCCTGTAAATGAAATTTTGGGTTAGTTGAAATGATTTTCTGTTGTAATTAACAACATGTCACCAGTGCTGCCCATAGAGTCAGCATTAAACACCTTTCACAGTGTGTTTGTTATTCTCTCTATCCCCTTTAATTAAATTAATAAAATGACTAATGAATAAAAAATAATATTTTTAAGGATAATGGATAATTTTTTTTAAATACTGTTGTATAAAATTATGTACACCAAATTGTGTGTAAAAAAGTATAGTAAAAAAGCAGCAGTCATGTGTTTGTTTAGCATTTGTGTGCGATTCTTGCAGTTTTCTCTTCTGCTGTGTAAAGCCACTTTAAACACGGTTTGCAAATTTCTCTCTCTGTCTCTTTCTTTTTCTCCTCTGCTTTCATCTTTTATTCAACTTTGCTCTGTGGAGGAGGCTGACAAAACAGATGAGGGCCACGGAAGACACATTTGCGTACTCATCTTTTCAGTGGCTCACCCCTCCTGTACGGAGCCGCACGACTTCCGCTCTAATAACGTTTTCGGCAGTGTTTACTAATGTATCATTCATTAAATCTCGGCCAGTGCGAGGAAACATCATCTGTCTGGCAAAGTGGAGGTTATTATCACATTAAATCATATCACAATATACCTGTGTGACTGTGCCTGACAGTCACACGCATGCCGTCTATCTCTCTGAGCTCTCTGCCCTCAGGGCCCGTGTCTCTCGCTCTTCCTTTGCTGAGATATGAGCTCAGAGTCTGATGAATACCATATCACTGGTGTGTCATGAGGTGAGAGCCACTGGCTAGCTCAAATCTCAAATGCAGTTTTTTTTTTATTATTATCACAGGATCCATATATATTTTGGGATCCTCTCTTTTCTACTGTATGCAGTTTAATACCTTGTTTCTCTCTTAGTTTCTTTAAAGCTTTTACATATAAAGCTATTAAGTTTGTTAGCTTCACAGATAGTGGCTTTGTTCATAGTATGTATGTACATTTTCTGTATATCAAATACCCAGATGACCCACTACATTTGGCAAAATGTGCAGTATGACACAGAATACAAAGAGTACGGTATACCCACAATGCAATACACTTGCTTTGACCTTCCATGTCCACTGGGATGAACGAACAAAAACAAATATCAAATGCAACTATTTTTAACATCTCTTTCTTGACTCATTATTTAATCTGACTTTTAATTAGTTTTTACTTTCTCTTCCTTTGGTGAAATAACTAAAATTAAGTGATAATTGTATGCCTGAGATGATAACTTGACACCATTAAATACATTTACATGTTTGTTTTTTTAACAATAATTACATATGCATATATAAACTATTTAAGAAAGTAACATAATTACCCTGATTTATTTATTTTATTTTATTTTTATTTTTGAGAAATTGAGGGTATCACTTTACATTAAGGTTCTGTTAGTTAGCACTGGTTGATGCATTAACTAACAGTGAGCAATACATTTGTTATTGCTCATATTTATTATTTTTTGTTAATGTAAGTTAATAAAAATGCATCTGTTCAATGTTAGTTAGCTCAGGTCCATTACATAATATTGTTATTATTTAATATTAAGTAATGTCACTGATTAACATATGGAACCTAACACTACAATAGGGAACACATATTCACTATTATGAGTTTTCCCTAAATTAACTCCTAATTTGCTGCTTATTAATAGTTAGTAAGGTGTTAAGTTTAAGCATGAGGTAGGGTTATGGAATCTAAAATATGGTCATGAATAACACATTAATATGTGCTTTATAAGCACTAATAATCAGCTAATATGCTGTTACCAATTTTTTTTTTATTGAGCTAGAACATTAAACTCATAAAAATAAATACAATGAAGAAAGAAAGAAAGAAAACACTGTTTCAACACAATAAATGTAGCCTTGGTGAGCATTAAAATCTTCCTTCTATACAAAAATAATAAATATAATAATGATAATAATAAAATAATAATTTATCTACTGTATCTATCTATGCTTTTGTCCTAATCATCAAAATGTTTTATTTCCTAATAAATCTACACATTTCTATCTGTTTTATCCATCCTTCCATCTGTCCAATCTGTCTGTAATAACTGAAGATGGTTACCGTCACACTCTCAATGACCCCTCAAACCAATATGACACTGAATACAACAGAAGCGGAATTCTCTGTCACTTTCATATCATGGATGAAATGTATTTTTTCTGGAGCTCAGTTGTGGTTTTTAGATTTGATCTACTGTATGCACAGTTATTTATTCATATTAGCCGCTGCATCAGTGTTCGAATACCTCCCATAAGCATTAAGGGACCCCCCATATCCCCCAGTTGGGTTTCAATACAACTTTAATACTTAAAATGAAATTTCGATTGCTGTATTAAATTTAGACCTGGGGTCCCTTAATGTTACATCATATTTTATTTGTATGCGTTTTTACACCGTTGCTCATTATAACCAATCACACACGATTCTGTTGAGCTTAGGAATGCAGTAGCCAATCAGAGGCGTTCAGATCAGTCATCGCTGAAACCCCAGAGTTTGTTCAGACAGAAACTCGCAAATTCCCTCATCATAAGCAACAAAGTGCTGATGTAGGTACGATGTAAGTTAGAGATTAATTTATCATACCGTGTATGGACAGCTTTATTGATTATAAGAGGAGTTATGAGTGCTTAAACACTAGCTAGACTGAATGCTCGTTTAGAGTGTGTTCTTTCACGGCATGATTCAGTATAATAAAATTAATTTAGAATGCTCCCAAAATTCAAGATATGGGGCCAGAAAATTTATATTTATATCATTTCATATAGTTGATCAATATAACACAAAGAGTGCCATTTTTTCGCAAAAATCACAAATGTGATATTGATTTTATACAACAGTTCAATAATCAAGAATTTAATATTAAGACAATTATGCTTTAGACACCACATTGCCTATTTTTTTGCTCTATTTCGCCAACAAAAATGGTTCCAAACAAAGCCACAGCACTGTTTTGCGTCTCTGAAAAACATGACAGTGTTTCGTTCCTGAATGAATCAACTGTTTGCATGAGTCGGTTCAATCGCAATGACTCACTTAACAGTGACTTGCTGCCACCTACTGGTGGTTTTCATTTCACATTTTAAAGTACATTTTTATATATATTTTTAAATAATTTCAAATATCAGTATTCAACGTTTTAAGGTTATAATATCAAAACATTATTTATGCACTTGTAACTGCAGGTTAGAGCATTCATGTCTTGCATTAAACAGTGTATGCATCTAATGCCACTTCAGATGCAGCTTCTGTGTTTCCTCTGCATTGCATGCATTTTGTTGATAATGATTTTATTTGTTTGGTAACTGCCCCAAATGGCTTATTATTATAATTGACTTTACTGATTAAATATAAGATACCCTTTATGGGCATAAGGTAAAAATGCCCATAAAGGGTAAAAATCATTTTAAACTTGCTGGAAAATATTAATTTTTGTCACTGCTGTGAACTGACCACCACAAAGAGTCAGCTGTCCATGACAGTCCTAAAGCGCAACACATTCAGCAAAATATCATCTGATTATCAATCATTATCGGTAAAATCCCAGAAAATATAGAGATATCATTTTTTTGTCAACATCGCACACCCCTAGGCTAGATATTTAATTATTTTTTGCTTAGTGATTGTTTGGTACACCTAATTCACTGATCATAGTAAAATCATCTTTTATCTTAGAATTAGGTTTTCTCAACGATAACGAGGACAAGAGAAAAAAAAATTGCATCATACGTATGTATATAAAGTTTTATTTTATTTATTAATTTTCTTTTTGTGAAGGGGGTGGGGGCTGGTTAGGGGCCAAGAGCTTTGACACAATTCGAACACTGCGCTGCATGCATACTTGTTTTAGGCAGTTCACTGCTATATTGTACTGGGCATGTTGACCACATTCTCATTAAACACATAATGTATGTTTCATTGCCATGGCAGTTATGCTTCTCATTACAGTTTATATCTCATTATGACTCTGTACCTCCAGCTAACCACGCTAACAAGCAGGTCTCATCTAGGCTACACAACACCATTTACTGTTAATTACTGCTCTACACACATGCTACACACACGCGCACACAATGTTCATACACAAATTCTATCTATCTATCTATCTATCCGTCCGTCCGTCTATCTATCTATCTATCTATCTATCTATCTATCTATCTATCTATCTATCTATCTATCTATCTATCTATCTATCTATCTATCTATCATCAATAGCACCCTCTCTTCTCTTAGCAGACCACATCTTTAACTTCTTTCTGCATATTATAATAAAATCAGTCTGATCCCCTCTGGCTCTTGAGAAAGTCATTTTTGAACTGAAACTTCCTCTTAGATTGACCTGTAGCAGAGGTTTTTTTTTCTTTCTTTTACCTTTGGCGAAAATTAAGCAGAACACGCATAATATTCTGTACACGGATCTCAGCCCTAATTGGTGAATATTTGGCTATAATTCATTCCCTGTCATTCGTTTTTTACACAAGAGTGAACAGCTCCAAACCGCTCATCCATCCATCCATGCGCAGTTCCGTGTCTTTCTCTTTCTCTTGTTCTTCCTCCTGTTTATTCATTTGGTTTGTGGGCAGAGACCAGCCCAGATCATTAAAACCTCCCCGAATATCCTTCACTCTCTCTCTTCTTTCATTTTTTATATGGAGGGGCGCCCACAGCTTATAATAAAAGGCAGAGGATTTTAAATTAGAAATTAATTTGGATAATTTGTCTCCTACGAGCGGCCTCCTCTGACGCGCCTGCTAGGAATATGTTAATATATCACATTAAGTAATTGCTGGACCCAGATGCACATGATTATGGCACTGAGGATAGCGATCATCTAATTAGTGAGCACTGCCTCACCACAACACACACTCACTGCTTAGGGCACACACGACTCTGAAATGACAACCTCACACTCACACGCACACACACAGATTAGAACCAGTGATTCTCGACTGATTTTTCTGTAGGATTCACATTGGGCATCAAGTGGCGACTCAACACAAATATGCCTTTGAAAATGTCTTTAAAATCAAATGTTGAAATTGATTATTAATCAGGTTAAAATTTATTAAATCAATAATTCTCTGTACAAACACATTGTAGTTGACAAACTGTGCAAGTAAAGCTGTAATACATATAATTTTGGTTATATGGTTATTCATGGTTTTAGAGGATATGGGCATGTTTAAAAAATAATTATATACTACCATTTGCTTAACTTGACTTGCTTCTAACAAATTAAAGATCAATTTGTTAAAATATTGACTATGATTAAACGTTCAGCATTTGACGTCAAAACCAACAGAGAATAATTTTCTTCTTCCTGTTGTTAAATTGTTAAACCTATTTATTTTACTATGCATGATTCTATAATTAGTAGTATTTTATTGTGTCCATTGTTTTTCTGCTGCTTTCCACCAAAAATGAGGCTCATTTTTGGGTTGTGACCTACAAGCTGAGTTCTAGAATGAAAGATTATCAAGACATCTTCCATGTGATTAGCACTGTGTGTGTGTGTGTGTGTGTGTGTGTGTGTGTGTCATTTTTGGGTTGTGACCTACAAGCTGAGTTCTAGAATGAAAGATTATCAAGACATCTTCCCTGTGATTAGCACTGTCTGTGTGTGTGTGTGTGTGTGTACGTATCTCACACTGTCGCATGTTGCAGTCAAGGTCATCCAAAATTGTCCCCCTCCCATCTCCCTTCTCTGCTATCTCTCTCCGTCAGAGTGATGGAGGCAAAGCTGTAATAAAAGGTAAAGAAGCTCTCACTCCAACCACCCTCCTTTACACACACATCACACAATACATACACTGCATGTGTAGATTTGTCAAACAGAGCTCAGATATACAGTCCCACATCCATTCAAAGGTTTTAAACACATGTCTCTGCAGTTAATATATCACATTAAGTAATTGCTGGACCCAGATGCACATGATTATGGCACTGAGGATAGCGATCATCTAATTAGTGAGCACTGCCTCACCACAACACACACTCACTGCTTAGGGCACACACGACTCTGAAATGACAACCTCACACTCACACGCACACACACAGATTAGAACCAGTGATTCTCGACTGATTTTTCTGTAGGATTCACATTGGGCATCAAGTGGCGACTCAACACAAATATGCCTTTGAAAATGTCTTTAAAATCAAATGTTGAAATTGATTATTAATCAGGTTAAAATTTATTAAATCAATAATTCTCTGTACAAACACATTGTAGTTGACAAACTGTGCAAGTAAAGCTGTAATACATATAATTTTGGTTATATGGTTATTCATGGTTTTAGAGGATATGGGCATGTTTAAAAAATAATTATATACTACCATTTGCTTAACTTGACTTGCTTCTAACAAATTAAAGATCAATTTGTTAAAATATTGACTATGATTAAACGTTCAGCATTTGACGTCAAAACCAACAGAGAATAATTTTCTTCTTCCTGTTGTTAAATTGTTAAACCTATTTATTTTACTATGCATGATTCTATAATTAGTAGTATTTTATTGTGTCCATTGTTTTTCTGCTGCTTTCCACCAAAAATGAGGCTCATTTTTGGGTTGTGACCTACAAGCTGAGTTCTAGAATGAAAGATTATCAAGACATCTTCCATGTGATTAGCACTGTGTGTGTGTGTGTGTGTGTGTGTGTGTGTGTGTCATTTTTGGGTTGTGACCTACAAGCTGAGTTCTAGAATGAAAGATTATCAAGACATCTTCCCTGTGATTAGCACTGTCTGTGTGTGTGTGTGTGTGTGTACGTATCTCACACTGTCGCATGTTGCAGTCAAGGTCATCCAAAATTGTCCCCCTCCCATCTCCCTTCTCTGCTATCTCTCTCCGTCAGAGTGATGGAGGCAAAGCTGTAATAAAAGGTAAAGAAGCTCTCACTCCAACCACCCTCCTTTACACACACATCACACAATACATACACTGCATGTGTAGATTTGTCAAACAGAGCTCAGATATACAGTCCCACATCCATTCAAAGGTTTTAAACACATGTCTCTGCAAGCGTTTGTTGAGCGATCAAAACGCATAGCACCTAGACACCACCCATAATACCCTAGTAATAGCATAGCAACACCCTAGTAACCACCTAGAACACCTTAGCATCCACATAGCAATGGTCTAACAACTACTGAACACCTTAGCAGCCTTCTGACAGCAACAAAGAACAACCTAGCAACCATCTTGCAACATTCTAGAAAATACCTAGGACACCATAGCAACCACATTCGAAGCATATAGCAATATCCTAGCAACCACCTACGACACCCTAGCATCTGCATAGCATCATCCTAGCAACACCCTAACAACTACTGAGCTACTAAGCTACTCAACTATCTAACAGCAACCACCTGGCGACATCCCAGCAACCACATAGCAACCTTCTAACAGAAACACAGAATACCCTATCTACCATCTTGAGACATTAAACCACCCAGAATGGTAGCATCCGCATAGCAGCAGTGTAACTACCGAGAACACCCTAGCAACTTTTTTTTTTAATTATGCAGGTAAAGAATGTGACAGTATTTACATGTGGCAAATACAGAAACACTTGGACAAACAAACATATATACTGACAGCCAACAGTATGTGAGCCTGTGTGTGTGTGTGTGTGTGTGTGTGTGTGTGTGTGTGTGTGTGTTTGTCATTGTATCTAGACATGGGGGAGTAAGCATACAAATCAGAGAGTATCTAACAGATTTATAACATATATGACTAGTATAACAAAACAAAAAACAAACAAATAAATAATAAATAAATAAATAATATTAGCAATAATGTCACTAATAACAACAATATTAATAATAATAATAAAGATTTCATTAATATTGGGAACGGGTGGAGGACAAGGGAGAGCGCAAGTAATAATAATAATATTAATAATAATAGTGATAAATTATTAGGGTTGCAACCCTAGCAGCCACATAGCAACACAAAACGTCCTTGCTACCAACTTGCAACATTTTAGAGACCACCCGAACACAATAGTAACTGCATACTAACCACCTAGCAACATCCTAGCAATCACTCAGAACACCCTAGCATCCGCATAGCAACAACCTAACTACCGAGAACACCCTAGTGACCCAGAACACCCTAGTAACTGCCTAGCAATGCTTTAGCAAATGTTTAGAACATTTATTGAGTTTCTAAAACTACTTCAAACTGAAACAACTGCTTCAAACTGATTTTAAATTTTTTTTTAATTCTTTGGCCAGGCTTTATCAAATCAATATAAAGTATTATTATTATTTTTTAAATGTTTATTATTAATTATGTACATGTCCTTAAGTGCAGCCATGCTTGCATGATTTATACACAAGTGGTTTTAAGGTCACAAATCCAAAACTTTACCTAAAAATGTTAATAAACATGGCATTTATTTTGTCTTGATTAGAAGGAAAACTATAAAAGACAACTGCAATGCAACCAATTTCTCTTTACCCACTGTTAACTTCTGTCGGACAACACATAAACAGACTTGAACACAAATGGGAGCTAACTGTGAAAAATGCAACACATTCTCCTATCTCACACACACACACACACACACACACAC
>NW_015506970.1:137337-143491 GCF_001515645.1 Sinocyclocheilus grahami
GTAGGGTAGGCAATTTTTTTCCAGAAACATTTTTTATTCTGGTTGAAAGTCTCTTTTTTACTGGTTGAAAGTCTCTTCCCATCCTGATATCAGTCAATAATTAAAGTCGTCTAAATACAAAAATATATAAATAAATCTTATCTGGAAATCTAATGTGGAAGTAATAAAAAAATATTCGCCCTATCATTGATCAGTGATAGGATGTGCTACCTGCCTGTCAACCTATGTATTTGCATACCTTCGTCCAGCCAATAGCGAGAGTTTGGAGTCGTGGCTACTGCAGCAGGCTGAGCCAGAGAGTGTTTAGCTTATAGATATGTATAGGTAGATTAGTGGCTGTTTCTATGGGCCGCTATATGTAAGCCATCGACTATATTGGAATGGTCAAATCCGGTCTACTCGAGAGTAAGTTGAATGTGTGTCTGCAACTATAGTTATACACATGTATGTGTATAACCAGGGTAAACGATGGCAGTGTTTTTACAAGATGGAAGAGTTTGGTGGAATGTTAGGGTTTCAATTGCTACAACAAAGTTGTAGAGTTTCTTCTAGACAGATAAGCTAAACTTTAAGTTAAAAGTGTTCCTAATATGTTGGACCTTTTATTGAAAGTTGCCTACTTTTACCCATTGAGACATGCCTTCACTTTTATAGAGCTGTGAAAGCTGTGCTTGTGATGTTTGAGTTGGGAGAGGTGTAATGTGCGAAAGGGGCATTTGCAAAGGTTGTTGAAAAGCATGCTTTATTTTGGTAGTTCTGCTTGGTGACATTAGTAGCACAGAAACTGCCTGCCCTACCTTTAAATCTAAGTTATGTAGGTTCTGTGCTGTGTCACCACTCAGTGTCCAATGTAAAATCTGATTAAAACTTTCTCAGACTCGTATGAAGTTACTTTTCAATGATGAAAACACAAAGTTAAGAGGCTTAAAATGTGGTAAACACACAATTAGAGCAAACTTGCCATCTTAAAACAAGAGCTTCGCTGGAAATGCATTTTACAAATGTTTAGCTATGCCCCAAGGACAGGCCATATGGGCCCCTATCTCAGAGCCTTTTATTAATTTACCATAATATACCTCTCCCATGCTAGCATTTACATTGTGGAGAAATGGCTCTATAATTAAAAAAAAAAAAAAAGACTGTGCGTGCACATTGCTTGTTTGCAGTCAGAATGATACATAAAGCAGCCGTGTTGTCCCTCGAATCCCTGCTCCCAGAGTCCCCTCTCCATCTCTACGCAAATTAATAGCCAACCACCACTGATGCGTTAAATTGCTTTCCGTCCGCCGCTGAAGACAACCAGATTATTTGTTATTTCTTATTAAAGCGATTCCTTGGCCTTATATTATACCAAGGTGGTTTCCTTTGTTATATTGCAGAACTTAATGGCGGATAAAAAATCAGCAATACATACGACATTTATTGTTTATTTGACTGACCTATAACAATTCTAGATACATGGTTTGCGTTTAAATTTTTTTGACTGAAATGGAATTTTTAATTTTTTTTTGCATCACTGCAAAAGAAAATAGTTCAAGTCATGTTGTGCTAATTTAGGAAATTACAAATATTACATTTGCTGGACAGTAAGTTAGATTTTTGTTTTTGGGTATACTAAATCAACAACAAAAAAATAAAAACTTATACTTAAAAAAAAAGTATTTAAAGCTGTTCAGTGAAGGCTTTGTGGTTAGTGTGGTTTATTTCAGTATACTGTAGTGTCTTCCTGCCTCAGTGGGCCTCTGCTTTGTTTACATGTGCTGTCAGTGCAAATATGTGCTAACAGTAAACTCTGTGCACACCAGCGCTGCTGTTGCCATTTGTTTATTATCATTTCTTCTGCTTCTCTAAAAACATGCATCTTCACGTTCAACTGTGCCTGCTTTATTGTTTCTGTTTGTGACGCCGTGGAGCACCTTCCCCTGCGTGCTGTCTGATGAGCTCGGCCTCAAAACTGTCTCAGCAAGCGCTGACCCTGCTGCGGCACATATGCGTGTCAGACCGTATCAGGCCAGAGGTGAACGCTGATGTTATGGGCTCTGATAGCAACATGTTCTGTGTTGATGGCGGCCATTTCCATGCACAGGTATCAGGCTTGCTTAAAAGCACGCGTGTAGTGATCTGCCCAGGAGAGGACTTTACTCCACAATATCAGGAACATCACAATGCAAGACGGCAGATGTGCTTGTGAGGGTCAACAAAGCTTGAGATTCGATTTTATTCTCTGATTCTCGTTGAACTTAAATGTCTATGTGTCTATGTATCTAAAACCAATGGGAGAGCCTTTATGACAGATATTACATAGATTTGGCTTTGAAAAACAATATATATATATATATATATATGTGTGTGCGTGTGTGTGTGTGTGTGTATTTAATATTTATGATGAAATACAACAATAATGATACTGGTCATTATATTATTTGTTATTGTTATTGATAATATCATATTTGAAAAATGAGTCTGAGAAAATATAAAGTAGTTACATATTTCTATTCCTTTTTGACACCAAGTAAAAATTTAACTGATTTGAAATTATGGGAACTCATCTCTGTCTCTCAGGTTTCATGTACCCCCCATTTACCTTCAGTTCTGAAGCAGTCCTGTGACCTACTTTACTCCATTTCCACCCCACCACCCCCTTCATTTCCCCCTTTATCCTGTTTTACAAGCTCACAGCTTCTCTCTCTCTCACCCGACTGGCCCAGTCCGGCCCCGGCCCAAGGACGATACAGCCATGGCCCTTTGGTAATGGATGGGCTGCCAGCGGGACCTGCTGGGCTATTGGAGTGGCTGGGCAGTTATATGGAGTTATACGGCAGCCTATTTACTGAGGTGATGAGCTGCAGACGTCCCCCATTATTTATGAAGGGAGGCCAGCGGAGGGGGGGCAGAGGTCACTGAACCCAGGTAGACCCGATACATTAATAAGAGCTGGGTGGACGTCTCAGTTTATGCGAGAGCAAAAGAGCAACAGAAGATAGAAAGGTAGAGAGAATACACTTGTATACAGGCTATATATACAAACCCAATGCAAACTGGTTGACATTAATATGCTAATTTCAGTGTATTTGTTTGGCATTTGCAGGTCTTGTTCTGACAGGGACAGCAGGGGAGAAAAACAATGCTAAATGCAAATAATAAAATGCAGCTACTCCTATAATTGTGCACTGAAGGGATAGCGACATATTAAAATAAGTGAATTCTCTGGCATATTTATGCATTTACAAAACTATCTTTGGGCCAAAGTAGTTCATGGCAATTTCAATAAATTTAAATGTTTGATTTAGATTTTTGTTCATGGTTTACAAATTTTTTTTGCATCATGTTGAGCCCAATGCAAAAAAAAGAAAAGAAACAAAACCAGCTGTAAAAAAACAACAAAAAAACCAACCCTAAACGGTTTGTACTGTGTGTGTTCTGAGTGTATAGGGTCAAAGACTTTGTTTGATGAATGAAACTCTCACACTTCAAATGGGTTTTAAGGCTTCATTGTTCAATGTGCTAGTGTTTCTATTCATAAGATAAATGGTTCTTTTAGCTGCGGTCAGCTGGGGCTTCTTAACGTACTATGATCTAAATGGACCTTTAGACACAATCTATCTTTGACAAACAGACTGCATTTAAAATGAGTTTGATTTAAAATGAAGAGAGGTAACATCTCCCTTCCAGTTTATAACTGATTTTTAATTGTTTCACTTTTGATGTAAAAGTCTGCTGTATTTAGTGATTCTTACACACAGGACAATACAAGTATAAATCTAGTTTATACTGATCAGGTTGAAGAACAATTGTCTTTCATACTGAATTTAGTAATTGGTCATTGTTTTAGCAAGATTTAATTTTGTTTAGTGTATAATGCCGAATCAATTTTAATAAATTATTTCATTTTGAAACTGTCTCCCTGCAATTGTGCAATAAATGATTTTGCTACATTAGACAAGAATGAGAAAAAAATAATTTTTAGAAAAAAAGACATTTTAAGAAACTGTCAGCTTTATGAAATTGTGAATTACTAATTGTACTCCACAATTTAGCATGCTAACATCATTGTGGTTGTCATCATTAGACCACTGACAGAACCGCAGAATTCAGAGACAGAAAACACACTGCTGTGGCTGTCATCTGCAGTACTATAGAATGACCCGGAGAAGCTGCACTGCCAGCTGGACATCAGAGCATGAACACGAGGAAAGATGTTCTCACAGATGTTCATCTCCAGTGCCAGATGACCTTCATCAGAAAAAGTGGGCAAGCATGACCAAATTTCAAGTCAGTTCTCATGGCGGCCATCTTGGCCACACCTCTAGGCATCTACTTTTTAATCATGCAGTACAGATCCTACTCAGACGAAGTGTGCTTCTCAATTCTTATTTGTGTGTCCTCGCTTCATTTCCTTAGCTCCACCCCTTCAGGATGCGAGGGAAGGACACAAGGAAAAGACGCGTGGATGGAGGAATTGAATCAAGTAAGATATATCTTCGCTCCCTTTAGCGTTACTTCAAAGCGTTGTCAATTAATGATGATTCCACACCGCTGGATTTAGCTTGCACGTCGGGATTCTTGAACATTAGAGATAATTACTTATATTGTAATAGTTTCAACCTCCACAAAATACCACATTTGCCCGTATATATATATTTTTATATATTACTAGTTATTAACAATGAATTAATCCTTTATTAACTGCTTTTATTTGTTGTATAGTATTACAGTTGAATTTTCTTTCATTTTCTTGTGCTTTGATATAATTCTGCAACTGTCCTACATTAAAGTCATTCTCTATTAACCAATATAAAAGGCATTTATTTAAAAATTAAAAGCACTAAGGCTAAGCCATTGAAATCAAGAGACGTAGATAAACGTAATTAAAACTGTGCTGAAAAGTACACGTTATACATCGAAATTAAAGGGGTCATATGATGTTGCTAAAAATAACATTATTTTGTGTATTTGGTGTAATGAAATGTGTTTATGCGGTTTAAGGATCAAAACGGACATTATTTTCCACATACTGTACATTATTGTTTCTCCTCTATGCCCCGCCTTTCTGAAACGCGTCGATTTTTACAAAGCTGAAAAGCAAGGTGTCCTCTGATTGGACAGCTATCCAGTGCGTTGTGATTGGCCAAATACCTCAAGCGTGTGACGGAAATGTTATGCCCCTACCATACTGTGATGCCCTGTCCGGCCGGAGCGACGAGACAAAAACATTAAAACCCATTATAAACTAGGCATTTGTTGCATCCAGTTGGGACATAATTATGGATTATAATGACTTGTACTATCTTTTTACGCATTGTGTTGCATCGTGCCACGTAAACATAAAACTATGTCTGCTTTTGTGATCGTAGAAACGACAAACAACAAGCACTACTCTACACTGCTCAAAACTCGCGTTTGAATCATTAGTGGCAAATTCTTTAAATATGAAAACGTACTTACAGTCTGTGAGTCAGAACAGCCAAATTGTAGTCTACTCTACCAGGATCAGGAAACAGTCCTCCATAAAATGCATTGCACACATCTGAATATTTCTGAATATAACTGTTCTGGAACCGTGTTGCAAATACAACTTAACCACTGATTTCTAGTCGTGTCCTCTTTTGGAAGGCCAAACAAAGTATTTTCGCTTTCGCAACGAAACACACAGTGTCTACACAACATGGCGGCGGCGGTGGCAGCAACAATAGTTACACCTTCTTTCTTTGCGTGAACATTTGGGCGCCGTTATGCAAATCTTCCCACATCGTGACATAGGCATGTGGGGGCGTGTTTAAACTAAGCATTTTAGGAGGGTGTGGACCAGTCTAAACTTTAATAAAGAATATCTCTTTGGGTTTGAGACTTTAGTCTTTGCAACTTTAGGGATCTTATCTAGTCACAAACAGCTTGTAACACTCCAAAGAGGAAGACAAGGACAACTTCATTTGACCCCTTTAAAGGCACTGTCAAAACATAACACACATTTACAATAACTTCATGCTTAATACTCACATTTATGTGTGTTTGTATTTTCTGCCATGGTTAGCACTTGTTGCAGATGTGAAGGGGGAGGAGAATTGATACGTGCGTCATGTTTAGTCGATAAAACACTTCTGAAAAGGATACACCTGTGTAGCGAATCAGCTCATGGGGAAATATGAATAATTAA
>NW_015506970.1:154485-157174 GCF_001515645.1 Sinocyclocheilus grahami
ATATATATTGTGTGTTGGAGTGTTCCAGACGCTACACCTGTGTATCCTTGCTCATGGAATATCCTCAGGAAGCCTCCTCACCTCGCGGAGCAGTTCGAAAATTGAGATGTCCTACAAGATGGCTGAGCTCGATCGGTTTCCGGGTCGTAGGGTGGAGAATGGAGAAGCGAGAAAATGAGGAGGGATATTGAGAAGCACCCATAGAAACACAAATATCTTACGTTTTTTTTTGGAGCTTGCTGGCTCATAGAAACGTTGCCGAAATACTTATACTCCTACTAGTAAGTTTAGTAACTTGTAACTTAAACTTCAGTTACATAATTTCTTCTGAAGGCAGAACTTCACTCTACCATAGAAGAACCTTTTTGTCTAAATGGTTCCATAGAGAACCTTTGACATCTGAAGAACCTTTCTGTTTCACAAAAGGTTCTTTGTGGTGAAAGAAGGTTCTTCAGATTACAAAAAGGTAAGAAAGAGATGGTTCTTTAAAGAACCTTTGACTGAATGGTTATTTGTGGACCCAAAATTGGTTCTTCTATGGCATTGCTTGAAGAACCTTTTGAAGCACCTTTATTTTTAAGAGTGTTGAAGTGGCCCATTAAGTGGACTCTCCAGGCAGTAATGTGAAACCACATTAAAAATAAAAAAAATGTATATATTTATTATGGAAGCCCGTTTCCGCCACTGAATAGAACATAAAAGAGGTAATTGTGACTTTTTATAACACAATTTGGACTTTTTTTCTCAGAAAAAAGACAAAGTCGCAATTCTGAGAAATAAAGTCAGAATTGCAAGATATAAACTCGCAATTGCGAGAAAAAAAGTCCGAATTGTGAGATATAAACTCGCAATTCTGAGAACATATCAGTGTTTCCCCCCCCCTCAAAATCGGACTTTAACTCACAATTGCGAGTTTATATCACGCAATTCTGACTCTATAACTCGCAATTGCGAGTTTATATCTCACAATTCTGAGAAAAAAAAGTCAGAATCGCGAAATATAAACTCGCAATTGCGAGAAAAAAAGACTGCCTTTATATCTCGCAATTCTGACTTTATAACTAGCAATTGCGAGTTTATATCTCAATTCTGTGAAAAAAAGTCAGAATTGTGAGATAAAAAGCCGCAATTACCTTTTTTTCTTTATTATTCAGTGGCGGAAACGGGCTTCCATAATATATGACTTTTTTTCGCAGAATTGCATGATATAAACTAGCAATTGCGAGTTAAAAAGTCATAATTGCGAGACAAAGTCACAATTCTGAGAATTTATATATATATATATATATATATATATATATATATATATATGTGTGTGTGTGTGTGTATAATGGAATACACCTTCAAATTTGCAATCAATTATTGAAAACCTGTGCTTTTCTGTTTTATTATAATTATGTATTCATTTTTACTGTGAACTGAAATAAATACCATTTTCATATAATAAACAGTGTATTTAAATATGCACATAATATTCAAGAACTGCATCTAAGAATTCAAGGGCAATAAATATAAACTACATTGACTAACAATAAAAATTAGTCAAAAAAAAAAAAGTTTTTGTGTGCTAAAAGAAAGTTGACATGCACAAGCAGTGAAAAAGTGCTAATGAAACATCTCACACTGCTCTGCATTGGTGAATTTTATACCAATTACTCTTCATGAGTTTACTGATGTAAGTTAGTGCTCATTTACACAACTAGTTTTGCCTCTGATCACTAGAAGCTTTAACTGAAGAAAAATGAGCCAGGGGAGCAATCGGAGGTTCTTTGCCTTGCTAAAGAGCACCTCAGTCATGTGTACTAAAGGTGGAAAAGACTACTGTTCATTCACTCCCCCCACCTACAATTCCTGCCGGTACTGAGACTCAAACCCACGACCTTCGGGTTATAACTCTCTAACCTTTAGGCCACAACTGTCCCCTGCTAAAAGTGAATTTGCATTCCACTGAAAAATTTAAAACATATGGATCTGGAAAATAGATATGGACATGAGTGTGTGTAAAACAAAATCGTAATTTCTGTGTGAACTAACCCATAAGATAATATACAGCTGCATTCATTTCTGTGCCTCTTTATTACAAAAATAATGATTGTTTAAAACAGGTTTCCTGATAAACACTCATTTTTTTAGGATAATCAACTTATGGACAGTTGTGTGTGTGTATATATATATATATATATACATATACAGTGGGGGAAAAAAACATCTTTTTAAGTGGGAGAACTTGCACAATTGGTGGCTGACTAAATACTTTTTTGCCCCACTGTACATATACATATACATATATATATATATATATATATATATATATATATTTAAGTATTTAAAATGTATAATGAAGTACTTAAAATGCTTGAAGGATTACAGACTTTTTCATGAATAAAAATTTGTGATAAGTGGACAGTATTAAAGTTGTAATGATTTTCTGTTCAGGAAATCTGAATGAGTCAAACAGCAGCTAGTCCTTTGTGTATCTGTGCTAATGCTGTGTTTTATAACTGGCAGTGTCTCTAAGGGAGAGGGTGGCAACAACTGCACAATAATCATTTCCCTGAGGCTTTGAAAGTGTCGCACACTTGGCACACACAAACACGCACAAACCACATATGCGTACACAAACACGTGTGATGTTCTGCTCAGCTAAATTAGGTCTAAAGCCAAGCCCTGTGCACAGTGTTTGTTTTCT
>NW_015506970.1:157961-160674 GCF_001515645.1 Sinocyclocheilus grahami
TGGAGCCAATGGATAAGAGACGCCATTATTCATGAAAACACTCCACACTGTCTGAATCAACATCCCAGTTTGTTTTTAATGTAAAAACAGCCACCCTTTCACCAAACAAATGGTTGGCAAATATGGCAGCTGATAAGTTGAACCTTTTCTGAATGTCAGCCCTTTAAACAGACAGAATCATTGAGTTATTTTCACCTGTGCAATTGCAGTTACCTCAAAAAATAGAGTCCTGACTTGAATGTCAGCTGTTGCCGTTACTTTACGGCACATGCAGGTGAAATGTATTCTATTAAAATGTAACTGGCTCCCATCAGGCCAACATTCATTTGGACTTGTTTTGTAAAAAAAAAAAAAGGGATTTCCTACTGAAACCATTTCCATCTTCAGTTTCCACCTTTGTCCAGTGCAAATCTTTGCTTTTTGGCTCTAGTTTATGGTCCCTTTGATTCAAACGGTCCCCACACTCCATGCATCAGCTGATGTAAGACGTAGGAGAAGCCCATCAATTACACTTTTGAGTTCTCCCTCCTACACGTCCTGAGACAGCAGACGCACCTTCCTCCCGCTGAGCACTTTTTTTCTGAGCTCTGCTAAGGAGGGAAGCTTCATTTTGTCTTTGTTTTTGCTGTAAACATTAAGGAAGATGCCAAACACCACCAGAAGACCACCCCAGACGTACCTGCGAAAGAACCATTGTACATCAATCTCAACAAAACATGTAATTTGTATAACCAACACTCAACATGACATTAAAACTGACCCAATCAAATGCTGATGGATAAAATCCAGTTACATTATTTGCTCAGCATTGTTGCATTTGGAAATACACCTCAATACGTTACGAAAGTAGTTTCATGTTGTGTTTAAAGAGATTCTAGTTCACTTACTGAAAAGTGAAAGGTTTTGAAAAGAACAGAAATGACAACACGATAGTCATGGCTTTTCTTCCTGTAGTCACTGGAGAGAGGAGAAAAATTGCATTAATTCACTATCTTTATTTACTAAATTTGAATGATCATCCCAAAAGTACTTACATATATGAGAGGGCTTGTCTTACCTGTGACAGCAACCAGTGCTCCATAAAGTTTTATCAGAGCCAGGACGAATGAAATGCCAAAATATCCCATCAGTGAAAATAAGAATGCGTAACCGTATGTCGTCACTGGATGCTGAGTGAGCAAAACATAGTTTTAAGGACAGAATGCATTTAGATATTAAAAACAGTATTTCAAAGGCTCATGTCATGTGAAACTTCTAGTTCCTGTTCCTCTGAAATGAAAGAGTCTTGTACTTGCGTAAACATTGATTAGATTTACATCACAGTTTTGTGGTTCTAGTTTTTATTTGGGTCAGTTAATATGAATCACCAATAATTATGAAAATGATGTTGCTGCAAGGGGTGTACCAATTAGAAAATTAGAAAAGAAATCACAACCACGAGTTCAATAACTTAAGAACATCCGCATTTATATATCAACACTAGGGCTGCATGATATTGGAAAAAAAAAATACTGACACTATATTGCAATATTTATTTACTAATACAATATTTAAAAAAATGAAGCAATTTCCATTTGGAAATAATTAATCGTTGTAGAATGATTGGGGTGATTTTGTAGGGAAGTGCATCTGCATAAAAAAATTTAAAAAATACAAATAAAAATAATACAGACAAACACTCTTTAAATATTTTTAGTGCTGAATGATTTGGGAAAAATAAAAAAATATTTCCATTTGAACAATATTCCTCATAGGCCATATTCACACTTTTTGAGCCATTTAATATAAAATAACTAGTAATTAGTTTTATATTTACTGAAATTATTAATAAATAAAAAGGAGAAATATATTACTACTGTAATAATACCACAGCACTGTAAAAATCAAGCATTTAATAAAAAATTATAAACCATTTTATAAATTGCGATTTTTATTGTGATTATTCAATACAATCAAAAAATAAGAAACACTACTATTGTAACACTACTGCACTGTAAAATAAAATAAACAAGTATTCGATAAAATCTAATAATAATTTAAATGAATACATAAATAATAGTTTTATAATACAAGTTAGGGGTGGGCCATATGATACAAATTTCACGATAACAATTTGATCTATTGTATTTGTTCTATTATCTGTAATTAGCTTTCTTCATTTTCATTTTTCAACAAACAAACAAATAAATTAATATATGAATAAATACTGTCCCAGGAGCTTGGGGTAAAAATGCCACAGAAATTAACAAAAATTCCCCCTAAATTCTGGATGGGGGGATATGGCCCTGGACAATTACATTAAATCTACGGTCACGATTAAAGTGAAATATGAAAATGAATGAAAAGTGTATATTGAACATTACATTTAGATGTAAATAAGCATGTCATCAGCTTCTGTTCCAATGTAAAGATGACTTTTGTTGATGCTAATAACATTTTATTGGTGATAAAACTGGTAGTATTCCAATTAAAAGTAATCGGTTAAATTTAGATATTTGACATCAAATACAATACAGATGCATTTAATACGGTAACCATAAAAAAAATGTCTATAAAGGAAGTCAAAAATACCACTGGAAATCAATTCCAGGTTCCAAATATTGCCTCTTAATGGACAAGTTAATGTCTGACCCAAAATTATAGTGTTCTAGAAAAATAGTTAACCGGTCACAACAGATTCTATTTACATACAGTAGTCTTAAAGGTACAGCAT
>NW_015506970.1:161011-162419 GCF_001515645.1 Sinocyclocheilus grahami
CGTTTAAAAAACAAATCATTCTTATGCAGACAGTAGATTATTATTAGCAAGACAGCTCACTAGATTTTGGAACAACCATAGTCAACAGACTGACAAAGAAGCAGTTCTGTACCAGTTACATTGAAGTTTGGGGCAATCTTGCTGTCTCCCAGTGTAAACCAGATCAGACCGAGACTCATGCACAGAGCAGCAGACACGTCTGCAACGTTGTAGCGTTTCCCTAAAAACAAACAACATCAACAAGCTCTATCAAGAAACTCTGACATGGATCAACTCAAACACGTCACAAAAGTCGCATAAACATGGATCTGATCTTCTGCTAAGCTGAGGGCCTTATCGTCTGGGTCTTTTGAGTTCTGGCTGCAGGTTTGACACTGGCTGCAGGTAGACTTTACAAAGATCTTTGAACAAGTTCAACAGTGAACTGATGTTGAAGAGAGAGAAGGAGTTTTTGTGCTTTTTATGCTGGATTCTTCAACTCATCACAAGCAAGCATGCGAGGAAGAATGAGTTTGAGGTTGGACATGAAAAGGCAAAGACCAGAAAAAAACAAAAAAACAAGAGAGGTCGAAGAGTGTTCTCAAACAGGTAACTGCCGTGGGGATGGAGGTGATGCAGCAGGTTGCTCTGCATCACTTTGATTCCGTCCAGCTTTGATGGGTTTGCATCTTGAGCGCATGCTCAACCAACGTCCCGCTGATCTTACACACCAGCCTCAGGGGACACAAGGTCTATGATTCCAGAGAAAGGACAAAAAAAATATCCCCATAAAAAGAGAGGGGAGAACTGTTCAGCTGGTTTCATTCTTTCTTGTTCGGGATATCAAAACTCCAATCCAATTCTTGCATAAGAAAAGCGAAGGACTCCAAAACAGTGGCCAATGAAAGAAACGGCATAAGAACAAGGAACTTGTTAACAGAAAATTACAAACCTGCGAAAAAAAAAAGTCAACTGACTTAATTTTAAGGGATATTTTACCCACAAATCAGTCAACCTTATTGTGCTAATTCAAACCCATATATGACTTTTCTTCCATGAAAAATCTATATGCAGCTCTTTTCTTTACATAAGGACCACAGCTGTTAGACTATATATATATATATGATATATATATATATATATATATATATAGGATAAGAACTCATCCACAATATCCACACTGACCGCCACAAATATCCACCGTATGCTATACTAGTGCTGGGCAGTATACCGGTTCATACCAAATACCGGTGTTTATTTTTGTTATGATATGAATTTTTAAAATACCACAATACATGTATACAGTATGTCGCTTCAACAATGTTCGGAAGGTGACACTGTTTGAAAGGGGTTCCTTTTCACTGTTGCACTGTGGTTAGGGAAAAGCTGTATGTGTTACTAAGTGTGAAAGTTCAGAAACTGAAGCTGT
>NW_015506970.1:163552-164696 GCF_001515645.1 Sinocyclocheilus grahami
ACATGATCCTTCAGAAATCATTCTAATATGCTGATTCGGTGCTCAGTAAACATTTCCTATTATTTTGAATGTTGAAAACAGTGAAACCGTGATGCATATTTTTCATGATTCTATGACAAATAGAAAGCTTAAAGGAACAGTATTTATTTAAAAATACTTTTTAAACAATATAAATGTATTTATTGTTTCTTTTTTTTCAGTCTGCACTGAATGTGGAGACATTAAAAGACTAACAATCAGGCATATGATCTGTTGTACCTTGTATAAAAACTCCTCCGATCATGACAGGAATGAGTTTGCAGCACTTAAATATGACTTGTGTAGGGTAGTTCAAGTATCCTAAAGAAGTGTTGGATAGGCCCATGGTCCCAACTGTTAAAAATGCGATGATCATGTAGGTTTTGCATGGTATCCTGAAAAAAAAGAAGAGGCGGCATTCCATTAAGTTGTTTTCTTATTTTGGGAATACTAGTTGTATGTTAATGTAAAATAAAAGTTGGTAAAACTTTAATGTTAATGTTAAGAAATTGAATAGAAAATCCATTTAATAGAGGTATCGGTATCAATTAGCATGTTTACATCTATAGTCTCAACTCACAAATAAGTCGAATAATTTTATTGGTCAAAAGGGGCAATACATGCACATCAAGTAAACCATGTTTACATGACTTTATTAATAGATCAGGTTATTTCCCTGTAGTAATGTCAAAACATAGCTAATCACTTGCATGTCTGTCTCCGAGTATTCCATATGTTGTCAGTTTGTGATGTTAAAGCTTGCATGTCAGCGGGAAACTTACAGCTCATATATTACACTCATGCATTTACAGAAGCAGCATTTTGACTGACTGACTCTGCCTGGATGTGTTTAAATCTGCACTAAGGATGTGTTCCTGTCACGTATCACACATGCACACTTCAATAAGCCAACGGGAAGTAGCCGCGCGAAATCGGGGTAAGAGGCAAAAAACTACCTGTGTCGACCAGTTTATGCTTATGCTGTTTATGACCTTTACTCCGATAAAAGAAAACGAGTTACTGCATTTACATGACCACGTGCGCTGTTGGCTTATTAAGCATAATCAGCTTAAGAACGTGCATGTAGACGCACTCAATGATACTGTAGCTGGCTGCAAAAAAAAAA
>NW_015506970.1:168900-170062 GCF_001515645.1 Sinocyclocheilus grahami
TTTCCACACACCCAGAGGGATGTAGCCTACTTTTCCATTACCAAAGAAGCACATACTTTTAATGCATAGTATACAAGCATCCAAATTGGGACGTAAAACAAGAAAATCCACTCTGCAGAAATCTGTCATTAGAAAGTGTTTGACTCCTGCTTTTCTGAAAAATTCTACTAGATCTCTGAAATAAGGACGATGAAAGATTACGTCTGTCAGTAAAGCAGATGAACAAATAATAATTTCATACCTGCTTTATTTCTTGTGTTGGTTTCATTTATAATATAAACAGAGCTACACAACGTGTGTTCTGCTAACGTTTTCCTGGCTGACCTGTATAACCTGTTTGTCCTGACTGACAGGAGAGTGCATTTTGTGTATTTACATCCTTGCTTTGCATGTGAATGAATGTCATGCAAAAATAAAACAAAGTGATTTTGATCACCTTTAGATATCAACGAAAGGCTCAAGCAGCACACTACACACTTGCCCTTGTCCACAACACATGTGACCGAGCCATAGCTACGGATGGTCCATCTCTGGCGAGGGGTTATGATCCTATCTACCCCTCCCCCCGGCTCACCCAGCCTCTGTTCTGGCCATTCATTTCCTGTGCTTCCCCTATAGATGGCAGAGGCCTTTCCATCCACTGCGAGAGGTTAATTCACTCACGGACGGCATTATTTCTTTCCAGCCCCTTCCACAATATAAAAATTCAGAGTGGACAGGTCCATCTCTCATCCGTCTGAGATTTGATTGGAATGCTATTGCCTCCTGTCCCGAGGAGCCCCTGCACTGGCTTGGCTGCACTTTATGACACTAAATAGCCAGGCTACAATTTTTCCATCTATTCAAAAAATTCTCTTAATAACTCATTCTTCCGGACGAGAGCCCTCACTCTCCGCTCTCTGCCGAGGACAGGCTCGTCCCATTTAGGTTCACAGGTCACCAGAACGGAGACCTGGAAATGTCCAGAATCCAATGGGGTAATTAATCTCCGAATTTACTGCCCTTTCTCTGCCGCCCATTTGCCAAATCATAGTACAGTGGAGAGGCCCATGCAATATTTACTGCCTGTTAATAGTATTCAGCAATGCACAGAACCATTCACATGCATGCCACCCAGCTAACTTTACAAGTGATCTCATTTATCAACAATGACGGATTTGTG
>NW_015506970.1:170408-175592 GCF_001515645.1 Sinocyclocheilus grahami
AATTGTTTCAAAGCAGCTTTATTAAAAAGTCATGTTAATTTTTTATGATAACTTTAAAAATTATAGTACCATTTAGCAGATAAGAGCTGGGCAATAACACAGTTTAAATGTTATGACATATACAAGCAATCATGCAGTTGATATTTGCTGTATATATATAGCTTATAATGTGAATGTGCAATATGTATGCCGATAAACTTGTATACTTATATATCCAAATACAAGAAGCTTTTTAAAAATGTCTCTCTAATGTCGTTCTAGTCTGCTGAATGTGGCTAAAAGGCATGAAATATTAAGATATTGTAAACATTAACATCATGATTTTCTGGCTTAGAACAAAACAAGTATGAGTAAATAATGACAGACACCAAGTTCAATCCTCAGGGAATGTAATAAAACATGAATATATATATATATATATAAAGTCAGAAAAAGACCAAATTAAATGTAGTATCTATATAGTTTGTTTCTCCACAATACAGCTAAAAGATTTGGAGCGTACGGTCAGAGCAGCGGCTCCTCTCCTCGTCTCTAATTCACTTTCCCACATGAGTGAAATCACCTCATACATCTCTGGCTATTCTTACTGTGCCATCTTCAAAATTGAAAATACCAAAGGAGAAATTACACTGGCACCCCTTTTATGAAATAATCCTCAAATGTATTTGTTATATAAGCTTCTCTTCTCAACAACTGGGGAGAAAGGTTCTTTGCAGAGAGAACCCTTTAATGTTGCCCAATCTCATATTAAATTGGAGGTTTCTTAATAAGCCATTTTGGCTGTGTTATCCAGGGCTAAAGGGCCGTCTCTGTTGTTCTCCTCCTGTGCTTGTCTGAATCCTGCTGCATGACTTGGGAAACAGATGGTATCGGCCCAATATTACTTCTCAAAGTGCTCATATCCTCTCTCATGTTGTTTTCTTTGATCTACTGGGCTTCTGCTCTCACTTTTTTTTGCGAGCCTGTCTCTCTCCCTGTCCTTCTCTCTTACTCTTAACTATTTGAGGTCAGCGCTCACTCAAACAGGAAAGCTTGGCCGTGTTGATATAGCTCTTCTAAGATGGACTGTATTGACTTAATGTATATTTTATGTCTTTTTGATCAAAAGAGGAAATGACAGCATATCCTGGACAACAATGAAATACGTTTTTTCTGAGATGTCTAGATTGACATTTTTCCTGGTGCAATACAGACTATTATGATTTTTTTTGTGCTCAGTTTGAAGGTACTAGATACTGCGGACATTTTTTTTTAAATTAAATTAAATAAATTAAATTAAATAAATAATAATAATAATACTAATAATAAACCAATATATATATATATATATATATATATATAAATATATTTTCAATTATAAGTGCAGGACTGTGCGAGATTTTACTCTAATTTTATTGTAAAAAAGAAAGAAAGAAAAAAAAACAGCAGCGCCTTCATTGCTGATAAGTCTCCATCAGTGCTTGAACATATTGAGGATCTTAAACCACTAACCACTAATCTAGTCGCCAAACCACCAGTGAGTTTTCTGAAAGATGCGCTGTGTTGTTGTAGTCTCTTGGAACTAAGGGACTCGTGGACATGGATTCATTCACCAGAACACAACGCAATAACATTCTCTCTGCATAGACACCTGTCATATGTCATACGAACCTCTGGAGCTCTGCTGATAACTCCCGTCCTTTCTTTAAGACTGTAAAATGGAACTTAACAAATACTCAACATCAAATGCTCCCTGTTCAACTGCAGCATAAAACACTAAATGAAATCCAGCTTGCAGCTTCTGGCGTTCTGTGGACTGTTTCTTGAGAACAACCAGGAGGGGGAAGCAGACTTCTGCTGAATGCTCAATGGTGGAAAAATAAAGACCAATTAAAGATTAAATTTGAGATGATGGCAGCCAGGGGAATTATGTTCAGAGCAAAATTCTTTTAACATTATTGAATAATATCACATGTAGACATTCCTTTTACCAATTACTTACATACTTTAATGTGATTTAAATTAAATTGACCCCAAAAAGATTTTAAAAGTTAAAAGTAAAAATTGCATACAGTATATTATGTATACTTCACATCATTTGTTTATTTGTTAAATTGTAATTATACTGTACTCCGTAATGACATACATTAGAAATGTGTATAATCAGTGACCATTTGCTGTCATTGTTTAATCAAATTAATATACAGTGGGTACGGAAAGTATTCAGACCCCCTTAAATTTTTCACTCTTTGTTATATTGCAGCCATTTGCTAAAATCATTTAAGTAAATTTTTTTTCCTCATTAATGTACACACAGCACCCCATATTGACAGAAAAACACAGCATTGTTGACATTTTTGCAGATTTATTAAAAAAGAAAAACTGAAATATCACATGGTCCTAAGTATTCAGACCCTTTGCTCAGTATTTAGTAGAAGCACCCTTTTGATCTAATACAGCCATGAGTCTTTTTGGGAAAGATGCAACAAGTTTTTCACACCTGGATTTGGGGATCCTCTGCCATTCCTCCTTGCAGATCCTCTCCAGTTCTGTCAGGTTGGATGGTAAACGTTGGTGGACAGCCATTTTTAGGTCTCTCCAGAGATGCTCAATTGGGTTTAAGTGGCTACATGTTCAACCAATTTTTAATTATGTTTTAAAAAATATTGAAAAATTGGCATATTAAGTTAACTCACATTTTAAAAATGCATATATATGCACATCTTTGCACACACTCACGCACACACTCACTCAAGCACACACGCACGCACGCACACACACACACATATATATATATATATATATATATATATATATATATATATATATATATATATTTATATATACAGTATATATACACATACATACACACACACACACAAAACATGGGTCAGTTGTCTCAAATGGCATAGATACACAAGCTGTATCCAAATAAATATAATATAATATTTAATACAATTATAGTTATTAACCTTTTTTTTTGCCTATATGCAAAAGTCACATTGCTAGAATTTTTGATTGTGGTACTATGCAGATTGTGTTTTGGGGAGTTGCTAACTAGGATTTATTTATGTTGCTTACAAATGTAATATAACACCAGCTGCACAATATCATTCATATCTGTACCACAAACAATGTGAGATGACTTTGACCTCTAAGGTTAATACTTGAGAAATATTCTGCCTGCAAACACCATAAAAACTGTTGTTATATGTTTGTGATACATTTTTGGTACTGCATAAACCTTAAGTAGCTATGTACAGTATAACCAACATTTCACAAATTGTGTGCCATGATGCCTTGAAATGCCTATGTAGTTTTTGGAACAAAGCCATTGTGTGTATCACCTGTGTTTGTGTATAATCACACAGTTCTGTTTGTGGTTTCATATGGGCTCATAATTACCTTCTGTTTGTGGTTTCATATGGGCTCATAATTACACTGTTTACTTTCCTGAGGTCTGATAAACTGTCCCACAAACTGCACAAAAAAGTGACTCAACTCTTTATAAGACCTAATCTTTGGGGAGTTGCTAACTGTAAAGATGTTTAATTTAGCAAAACAGATCCATAAATCAGTATCAGATTTCAGATCAGAATACATTTATAAGTAGTGTAATTTCACATTTCTATTGTTCTTTATTTAGTGTTTTTGTGATATCTTCTTATTTTCCAGTACTGGCGAAATATAGCATAAATCATTTTTTTTATTTCTTACTAAATACCAAGCTCAGTCATGTCATTTTTGTGGTTAATGTATTTTTTTTCTTGTTTTGTTTCCCTGCTTTTTGAATTATGCTTATACATTAGTTGTGGCAGTAGTGTCAGACATAAAGCATTTGTCTTTAATGTACTGGGTTCAATACAACTTTTGTTCAGCATATGTGGCATGCTGTCAGTTATGATGGAAAAACAATTCTGACTCATCCCTCAGTCTGTAAAAACCAATGTTTACACCACTGCACTTACAATGGGAAATGGATAAAATCACTTACTAACTTAGACTTTACAAAGTTCTATCCAATATTTCAACTCAAGCCATGTAAAGCTGGTAAACTTTTGCACAATATGTGCAAATATACCAGAAAGGGACATGACATAACTGTGACTATCAAGTTTTTCTGGTTAACACGGGTCAGTTGTCTCAAATGTCAAAGGTACACAAGCTGTAACCAAAAAAAAATTCAGATATTATATTATATTATATTGTATTGTAATGGAAGTGCCAGGCTCTTTCAGCACATAATAAAAATGTGCACCTTCACCGGAGTTCAAATCACCATGATCAATCGGATTGATCTGCAATTACTCACCATTCATAAGTGCACACCTCTCACTCAGTAGTTGTCTGGTCTCACCCTGAGCTTCGGACTGCTTACCTGTGTTCCATGTGCTTCTCCAGCATTTTTCCAAACATGTGCTCCTTCTTTGTCTCCTGTGCTTCTTCATTTTGGGTCACCCTTGGTTGAGTCAACATCAACCCAAAATCCTTTGGAAGCCAGTGAAATCCTGAAGTGGGGCGACAGCTGTTTCCCGAATTGTTTCCCTCAAGATCCTCCTCAAGTGCCACCAGTGTAAACTGTCCATTCAACATCTATTGAAAGTCCTGTGGAAATGCAACCTGTCAACATCCCATCCTGTTACACCCCCTTTAGTGATGTCTTCAACTGCCAACTTCCTCCACATTGGCCATGGGACTGTGCGATCGACCTCATACTGGGTGAGCCAGTGACCGGTGGCAAGAATTATCCACTCTCCATCCCTGAACAGAAGGCCATGGAGGAATACATAGAGGAGGTATTACGGAAGAGGCTACATCCTTCCGTCTAAACCCCTGCTGCTTCGAGTTCCTTCTTAATGGCTAAGAAGGACGGAGGCTTGAGGCCTTGCATTGACTACAGAACTCTCAACAAGATAACCGTAATTTTACGATATCCACGTCCCCTCGTCCCAGCAGCTCTGGAACATCTGATTCCGTCATGCACAATAGCAGCCGTGTTCACCAAGTTTGACCTCCACAGTGCATACAACCTCATCTGGATGCGTGAGGGTGATGAGTGGAAGACAACATTTGTGACACCTACAGGCAGGGGCAACTTAAGAAAACCAGAGGCCCCTGGGCTACAGCATTATGGTAGGCCCCCTACCCTAGATATTTTTTATAATTTTTTTTGTGATGCTTTATTAACAAATTTCGGGAGGAGCA
>NW_015506970.1:175826-176945 GCF_001515645.1 Sinocyclocheilus grahami
ATAATTTTTTTTGTGATGCTTTATTAACAAATTTCGGGAGGAGCACACACCATTGTCCCGCACAAGACCCGGCTCTCCTCGAGTGCTGGGTCGCAGCAGCAGCGGGCCTTCAAGGAGCCTGGGCCACCCCAGATCTCACCGCAGCAAAGCCTCACTCGCTTCCCGTACGCAGCCGGGCCTCCATCTCTCTTAGCAGACGCTGGCTCGAGGCTGCCCCCGCTAACGGTGCAGGCCATGTTGCAAATTAATTAATTTAAAGGTGAAGTCGCTAAAGGCAGGCTTTCATGGCTGAAGTTTGTTAAACGACATTGTGGCGTAAACGGATGTTGATGCCATTTTTTAACCACGAAGCAAATGTTTTTTCCAAAGTTTATCATCCACACTGAAATGTCTGAAAGCGTTACATTCGCCTTACTGTGCATGCATAAAACCTCACTAAGATGATACAGACGGAACAGACATAATAAGTTTCACGCAATTCTTCTGGCAGGATCATTTCATTTACGGAAATATTTCACCATTTACTGACACGCCCACGGCGTGCTCACTCAGAATTCTAATCTAAAACGCAACAGCCCTCGTGTTTTGCCGCAGGACAGCAATCGTGAGTACATTTTCTGTCGTCTTTTTAGGACTGTAATATGAAGAGCATGCAAAGTAAATATCCTTAGCAACAGTGCGAAAGTGAATAGCACATAACCGCAAAATTAGCTTACTGGTATAAACATGTCTATTGGTACAAAGCGTCACATGACTAAACATGTGTCATCGTTTTCAAAAGCCTCCGTTTCCACAGTCCATACTACAACGTGAAAACAGCATTTTCAAATGTATCCGCTCTGGAAAGCGTTTTAAAAGCTCTGTTTTCCTGGACTCCTTGTTTTAGTGTGGATGGAAGGCCAAAGAGAGCAAAAGATGCATTTTCAATGGAAATTTATTATTGTGGACAAGGCTTGAAAAGTTGCCAAATCTAGCAACAAATTGTTAAGTCGGCAACACTGCAGGCTACCCAGGCGTTTCAGCTTGTCCCGCTAAATGTACGGAAAGTATTCAGACCCCCTTAATTTTTTCACAGAGCACAGATTAATCCTCAATGAGGCTAAGCGACTCACTCCAAGA
>NW_015506971.1:0-2099 GCF_001515645.1 Sinocyclocheilus grahami
GTGTGTGAGAGAGAGAGAGAGTGAGTGTGTGTGTGTGAGAGAGCGAGAGTGAGTGTGTGTGTGAGAGAGTGTAAGTGTGTGTGTGTGTATGTGTGTGAGAGAGAGAGAGTGACTCCTCGAGACTCCGGTCTCTTCTCCGTGCATGCACGCTGGTGTCCTCGTGGGTCCAGGAAGGGTTCGTAGAGGGACTCTCGCGCCGCCAGAGCCGTGAGCTGCCGGACCCGCGGTCCGGACGAGAACCGCACCGTTACACTGCCGTCGGGACAGGATGCCGGGCTGTCTAGTCCCTCCGAGCGCCGAGAGCAAAGAGAAGCATGAAGCCGCCGCCCCTCGCGCCCCGGACCGGAGAGGAGAGCGCGTGCGACCGCCGGACTCCGCCCCTTACCTGCACCCTTCCTTCCTGAACACTGCCCTTCCCTTCACGAACCCCGCAGCACGACGAGGACACCGGATCCCCGGCTTATTTTGAGCACTCTTTACCTTTGGACACTTTAATCTCTGTTTTGGGCATTTTTCTGTTATTTTCAGTTAATAAAAGCCTCTCGAGGCCTGACGCCACACCCACTGTGTCTGTCATGTGCTCCTCCCGCCACAGTGTGTGTGTGTGTGTGAGAACAGTTTTCAGTTGTATTCATATGTTATGCTATATCCTGCGTGAGGACACTGGGACTAAAAAGAACAAATGTGGCCGGGTAACAAAGAGTAGTCATCATAAGAATTGCCGGTGGTTATGCCTATCCGTCATTAGGGGGCACTCTCGTGCGTCTGAGCAGCGCAGTGAGAAAAATAAAAATAAAAAGAGTGTTTTATTTCGGGGAAACGGTTTTTATGATTGAGGCATCCCGGACACGAGTGAGTTGAGGTGCGTGGACTGGAAGACAACACCGTCTGTTGTTTGGACAGGGAAAAAAAGGTAATTCCTCGGTTGGGTGTTGGTCTGGTCGCTGAGCAGTTTGGATCAGTCTGCGATCACACAGATTTCGTATTTCTCCGTGGGTGAGAAATATCTGCGTAGAGGAATCGTGCAGGCCGCGGAAATCGAGCGTGAGTGACATTTAATGTGAACGTTGAGTTTAGGACATGCCATTTATGTTGTGAAGTGAAAGGGAAAGTAAACCAAACTTCTTTCTCCTTTAATAAAATAATACTAGAGGGGAGAACGAAGGCACGTGAAGGTGCATGTGAGGTGACAGCTGGGTGAATTTCTAATGTGACGCAGCACGCCACAGAGTGAGTAATATTGATTTCATCCGGGTTTGGGAAATGTATCTGTATACTCAGAGAAAATGGTCACTAGTTGTTTACTGTTTTGATGTCAATGTCAATTTGAGTTAATTAATGATCTGTTCTTGGAGAAGAAGATAGTAATAACAATATTAATAGAGATGTACAGAGTGTAAAATGGATTTACTTGAATTTATTTAGTCAAAAGTTATAAGTGGCTGATGAGAATGTATATTTGATTATATTCTATGTTTGTTCTTCCTTTAGAAAGCATTATAAGCCACTACCGTTGTTTATCCAGGGGGTTAAGGGCTCACACCAATTTATTTGTACTGTGTTTAATTAATTTTATTTTATTTTGTGCTACTGTGGGGCTATCATGGTAAAGGGAAAGAAGGGGAATTGGCGAAACTGGCCTGAAGTTATTTTGGTAACTGTGAGCACGAGTTGAAGTGCTTATATTTTTGTTTTGTTTCTTTATACCTTTGGGGAAGCGTGCTTTTGGTTGTGTTTATTCTTCACTGTATACATTTCATCGGCACAACTCCCCTTCATGGAAAACCTTGAGTATTAATGCCGCGTCTTCTGCATACGCGGTCGGAAATAAAGAACCCCTAGTTTAGATACTTGGCTGTGTTTGAGTTTCTTTAAGAGTTTACACATTCACATGGCCACATTTAGATCAAGGTATTTTTACATTATTATGTAGAGCTTATTTTTCTACAAAAAGACTGAAACATTTACATGTGTTAGGACAGTAATTGCCATAAAACACTAATATACACATATATATATATATATATATATATACACATATATATATATATGTGTGTGTGTGTGTGTGTGTGTGTGTGTGTGTGTGTGTGCGGGGGCAC
>NW_015506971.1:2233-4196 GCF_001515645.1 Sinocyclocheilus grahami
TGAAGCAGCCCAACTGTTTTCAACATTGATAATAATCAGAAATGTTTCTTGCTCAGCTAATCAGCATATTTCTGAAGGATCATGCACTGAAAACTGGAGTAATGATGCTGAAAATTCAGCTTCGCATCACACAAATAAATTACAATTTAATATATATTCAAATAGAAAACCGTTATTTTGAATTATAATAATATTTCAGAATTTCTATATTTATGCTGTATTTTTAATCAAATAAACGCAGGCTTGGTTAGCAGAAGAGACTTATAGTTGCTTTATATGCTAATTAGAAGGTATTTTCCTGTCTCAGTGTGCAGTTCCTTGCCAGAATAAGCAGAATGAGGACCAGAATTTATGACGCAAGCAAAGGAAGACTGATGTCCTCCAAATAAAATCAAAAATTAAGCTGTTTCTCCTATTGGGTTCTCCTGTTTTAATAACAATAAATAAAGATGTATCTTCCCCAGTGGCAAAAATAATACGAATTGCTCTCAAGCAGGGCAGGGATTTGTAAAATGTTATTAGACGATGAATGTGGGCTGGGGGACAGACCGGGACACAATGTCATAACGTGCTCTCTGGGTTTGGCTTGCTGATAGCAACAGCTGTTGTGTTCGCCGTCCCTGCCAGCGGGTCATTCCCTGCCCACCGCCGATCGCTCCCTCCAGCGTGGGTGGTTATATCTTTCTGGGACTAAAGTGTAATAGAGAATAATGAATGCTTAATTTTTTACAGAGGGCAATGCAACCACTGTCCTGTCAGGATGATGCAGTGCCACCCATGTATATTCATCAGACATTCGCCAGCAAGGGATTTGAACCTTGTAGGTACAATCAGTGCAGGTGATGGACTAATTATCCTGGTGTGCCTGTAAAGAGGACTCGCAGATGATAATGTAAATATAATTAGATATGCTACTGGTTAGAGTCAACATGAAATGGCATCCGCGTTACATATAACTTACCTAATGTCTTTTTTCAGAGTGAAACCGGCTATATAATTAGAAAAAAAAAAAGTGGGGCTGGGATTTGAAAAAGTGGGCATTGCCTACCAGAATGGATTTTGTGATGTCAGAAGAAAAGGAAGGCTGTTTTAGATCAAGGTATTTTTACATTATTATGTAGAGCTTATTTTTCTACAAAAAGACTGAAACATTTACATGTGTTAGGACAGTAATTGCCATAAAACACTAATATACACATATATATATATATATATATATATACACATATATATATATATGTGTGTGTGTGTGTGTGTGTGTGTGTGTGTGTGTGTGTGCAGGGCCGCATTAAGACCTCACTGGCCCCCGGGGCTAGAAACCTCACAGGCCCCCCCATCACAATAATGATATATATAGCTTAATATAGAATTTTTTATCCAATCAAAATGTTTGATGCATTGCAATTTCACAATTCTTGTTACCAATTCCAATATCACAAAATAGAAAATACTAGCCTAAGTAAAAACAAACGTACTGAAGACAAGTAAACAGTCATGAATTACAACAGAACAAAGAAATCGACCTACAACCTACAGCTCACGTAAAGAGCTGAATAAGAAATATTAAATAGACTAGGCTGCAAATAGACTGAATAGTCTTCACTGCATAAATTCAATATGCATTATTTTACAAAAGCGATTCGGTCAAGGACAGTAAGTGATTTTCTTTCTAATGTTCAATTTACATTATTGTACACAAATAGCAACAGCAGCTATATTAGGCTGCTTTGGAGGAATAGTTCACCCAAAATTTTAAGTTATGTTGTTGTTGTTCTAAACCTGAATGAGTTTCCTTCTGCTGTTGAATGCAAATGTTATTTGGAACAATAGCCTACAGGTAACCAAACAGTTTCTGTGTCCCCATGACTTCCATAGTATGAAAAAAAACACTATTGGAGTCAACAGGGACCAGAAACTTTCTTGGGGTTACGAATATTCTTCAAAATATCTTCTTTTATGTTGA
>NW_015506971.1:10924-13005 GCF_001515645.1 Sinocyclocheilus grahami
ACACATATATATATATATATATATATATACACATATATATATATATGTGTGTGTGTGTGTGTGTGTGTGTGTGTGTGTGTGTGTGCAGGGCCGCATTAAGACCTCACTGGCCCCCGGGGCTAGAAACCTCACAGGCCCCCCCATCACAATAATGATATATATAGCTTAATATAGAATTTTTTATCCAATCAAAATGTTTGATGCATTGCAATTTCACAATTCTTGTTACCAATTCCAATATCACAAAATAGAAAATACTAGCCTAAGTAAAAACAAACGTACTGAAGACAAGTAAACAGTCATGAATTACAATAGAACAAAGAGATTGACCTACAAACACTTATAGCACTGAATAAGAAATATAGTGTATAAAATAAACAGACTACAAATAGACTGAATAGTCTTCATTACAAAAGCGATTCAGTCAAGGACGGTGAGTGATTTTCTTTATAATGTTTAATTTACATTATTGACACAAATAGCAACAGCAGCTATATTAGGCTGCTTTGGAGGAATAGTTCACCCAAAATTTTAAGTTATGTTGTTGTTGTTCTAAACCTGAATGAGTTTCCTTCTGCTGTTGAATGCAAATGTTATTTGGAACAATAGCCTACAGGTAACCAAACAGTTTCTGTGTCCCCATGACTTCCATAGTATGAAAAAAAAACACTATTGGAGTCAACAGGGACCAGAAACTTTCGACTGTGTTGACGAGGAGACAGGCATTTTGACACATAACTATGTGTATTTGAATTTTTTAAACACAAGGCACAAAAAATAACTCTTAAGCAGGCGCTGTACGAGCAAGTGCGCTCCGCGCGTATCAGAAACCGTCTTAACGTGCACATTTGCCAAAATGAATTCTGCCCTACTGCTTAATGTCCCTGAACAGTTAAATTAGTTTTTAAACCAAAATGCTTAAAATGCATTTAAATGAAAAGCTTACATCATGACACGCAAAATTAATTTCTCAACCCATAAGCGAATATAGGCCTATAGAGTTGTTCAAACACAAAAAGCAACATCTATCAAGTTAACAATCAAACTAACCGAAAATCTGTGGGGATGATGACGCTGTGTTTTTATCTGCTCCATGTGTCCGGTCCATTTGCAGTTCCACAACTCCCACTCCATCATCAGCTTTAGTAAAATAAACTAGCTGTGGATTTTAGTGACTCACTCATGTTTTCCCCTCTCTCCTCATTTTTTTCTCTCACTTTTTTGTTTTAGAATAGTTGACATTTTTACTTATCGAAGATTGTTCTTTGCATGACCATTTCTAGATTACACCAGAATGAAGTGAAGAGAGGTGAATGCAGACATTAGGCGCAGTGATCACCTGATAGATAGGCTACGTGCACAGTTTGTTGAGAAGTAAAATTTATACTAAATGCATTTGATTGGTAAACCAAATTCAAATCTGACATTTTACTCTCTAATGGTAATGCGTGGAATTTATGGAAAAACGCTAAAAAGTGAGGGGCGTGGTGGGGCTTTGGCGATCGGCGCTACCGATGTTCGTCAAGCTACTCCACAGCCAATCACGGGCTCCCGCCTTGATCGGGCCCTGGGGCTTCAGCCCCACCTAGCCCTATGGTTAATGCAGTCCTGTGTGTGTGTGTGTATATATATAAATATATATATATATACAGTGGGTACGGAAAGTATTCAGACCCCCTTAAATTTTTCACTCTTTGTTATATTGCAGCCATTTGCTAAAATCATTTAAGTTATTTTTTTTTTCCTCATTAATGTACACACAGCACCCCATATTGACAGAAAAACACAGAATTGTTGACATTTTTGCAGATTTATTAAAAACCCACTGTATATATATATATATATATATATATACAGTATAGTTATATTTATCAAATACTCTGTAACACTCCTCAGTCAACAAACCAACTATGAGGGTCTATGGACCCTTCCTCCGAAATGCATCTAACACCTCAGATAGGCAGAACAGGCCTCTGGTTCCATGGCAACCAATGCTGATATCACTGGTTTTATTGCCCAAAGGAATGCGGGCAGAGAAACTCACAATTCATTTACCCTTAGGAAAGACACACAATGCCCAT
>NW_015506971.1:13348-33348 GCF_001515645.1 Sinocyclocheilus grahami
TAAAAAGTGAGGGGCGTGGTGGGGCTTTGGCGATCGGCGCTACCGATGTTCGTCAAGCTACTCCACAGCCAATCACGGGCTCCCGCCTTGATCGGGCCCTGGGGCTTCAGCCCCACCTAGCCCTATGGTTAATGCAGTCCTGTGTGTGTGTGTGTATATATATAAATATATATATATATACAGTGGGTACGGAAAGTATTCAGACCCCCTTAAATTTTTCACTCTTTGTTATATTGCAGCCATTTGCTAAAATCATTTAAGTTATTTTTTTTTTCCTCATTAATGTACACACAGCACCCCATATTGACAGAAAAACACAGAATTGTTGACATTTTTGCAGATTTATTAAAAAAGAAAAACTGAAATAATCTTTAGTATTTTTTCATCAACACCCACTCGAGTTCCATATGCAACTTACCATGCTCTCACACAAAGGGTCATAAAACTCCCCAGTATTTCCAACCTCCCGCTTGGAATTTCAGCCTTTCTCATTGGACAAGCCCATCCTGAGAGGCATGAATCTTCTCAGACATTAAAAGGATCACGCACAGTTCCGCCCAGGGTCTTGTTGTTCTTCTTCTGCTAAGTCTTCTGCTAAATCTTCTGCGGGCGTGCCCGGTGGGCTCCAACACATAGCCATTCAGCCTGTGGTTCTGTTAGATTTTGAGAAGATGAGGATGTGAGCTAGCACCCCTCTAAGGACACCCTAAAGCCCTGTTCACACTAGCAGCGACTTTTGTTTGTTTGTTAGACTAGTTTGTGTTAGTGTTTAGTTAATAAAACTCTTGTGCACAAAGTACATGAGTTTCTGATTCTGCCTTGCAAATTAATTGTCCCTTTACGATTTTGATCCTTACTACATGCTCTAATGCATTAATACTGTATGAAAGTATTTTCTGTAGCCACGGAAATATTTTTTTCCTAGAGTTGATATAAACTTACACTGAATGTTCGCTAGACGAACAGATTGGTTGATGGTAATTTAATTCTTCTACAATTACTACTGGCAGCTGATATAAATAATTGTAATTAATCATAATTAATTGTAATTATTTATATACATTTCCCTTTTGAGCTAATTTGCTACATGAAAGATATGGGGGTAATTGAGCCATCAACCAGCCCATGGAGCAGCCCGACTGTCCTGGTACCAAAGAAGGATGGGTCGCTGAGGTTCTGCCTCGATTTCCGAAAGCTCAACTCTGTCTCAAGGTTCGATGCGTACCCAATACCTCGGATTGATGAGCTGGTAGAACGGATTGGTCAAGCCAAATATATCACCACTCTAGATTTATGCAAAGGATACTGACAGGTACCCTTAGCTCAACAATCCAGAGAAAACACCTCTTTTAGAACCCCCTTAGGACTGTTCTATTTTACGACCATGCCGTTCGGGTTACACGGAGCTCCAGCAACATTCCAACGGCTGATGGATCAGGTTCTACGAGGGGCAGAGGACTGCTGTGCAGCATATCTTGATGACGTGGTCATTTACAGAGGTAGCTGGGAAGAGCATCTACGACACCTGAGCAGGATCTTGCAGAAGATCGGTGATGCAGGCTTGACCTTAAACATGATGAAGTGTGAGTGGGCAAAACAAGAAGTGCAATATCTAGGATTTCTGCTGGGCAATGGTGAAGTCCGACCACAGATTGACAAGGTGGAGGCAGTGCGAAACTGTCCAAGACCTCAAACAAAGAAAGAGGTACGGGCCTTCTTTGGGCTGGCCAGATGGTACCGAAGGTTCATACCAGAGTTCTCCAGTGTTGCAGTGCCCCTGACCAACCTCACCACAAAGATGGTACAGAATCCCGTGCCCTGGATGGAGGAAGCTGAGCGGGCATTTCAAAGGCTAAAGGAGAGCCTATGTAACAGTGCCGTGCTTCAAAGTACAGATTTCTCTCAGAGATTCCTATTTAAAGTGGATGCTTTGGCCAATGGACTAGGAGCCGTATTAGCCCAAGGAGAGAAAGGCCAGGAAAAACCAATCCTCTACCTAAGCCGTAAGCTGCTGCCTCGAGAGACCCGATATTCAACTATTGAGAAAGAAGGTTTTCTTTGTGTGTTATGATAGATCACTAGTTAATATAACCCCACCGATACCATGTTTGGTCTCTTTGAATTTGTCTTCTGATGATCTAAACGAGAGCGTATATTATATGTTGGTACATAGGCAATATATTAGTGTTCTAAGAATCTTTAGTATTTTTTCATCAACACCCACTCGAGTTCCATATGCAACTTACCATGCTCTCACACAAAGGGTCATAAAACTCCCCAGTATTTCCAACCTCCCGCTTGGAATTTCAGCCTTTCTCATTGGACAAGCCCATCCTGAGAGGCATGAATCTTCTCAGACATTAAAAGGCTCACGCACAGTACCTCCCATGTTGTTTTTCTTCTGCTAAGTCTTCTGCTAAAACCTTCTGCGGGCGTGCCCGGTGGGCTCCAACACATAGCCATTCAGCCTGTGGTTCTGTTAGATTTTGAGAAGATGAGGATGTGAGCTAGCACCCCTCTAAGGACACCCTAAAGCCCTGTTCACACTAGCAGCGACTTTTGTTTGTTTGTTAGACTAGTTTGTGTTAGTGTTTAGTTAATAAAACTCTTGTGCACAAAGTACATGAGTTTCTGATTCTGCCTTGCAAATTAATTGTCCCTTTACGATTTTGATCCTTACTACATGCTCTAATGCATTAATACTGTATGAAAGTATTTTCTGTGGCCAGTTGATATGCTAATTTGCTACAATTATTATTATTATTATTATTATTATTATTATTATTATTATTATTATTATTATTATTATTATTATTATTATTATTATTATTATTATTATTATTATTATTATTATTATTATTATTATTATTATTATTATTATTATTATTATTATTATTATTATTATTATTATTATTATTATTATTATTATTATTATTATTATTATTATTATTATTATTATCAGTGTTGAAACAAATGCTGCTTAATATTTTTGTGGAAACCGTGATAAAAAAAGTCAGTATTCTTTGATTAATAGAAATATTATGTAAATATCTATTATAAATGCTATAGTATATCAATATTTTGTTTTATTGTTCTGTTTTTCTTAAGCAGCTTGAGAAGCTATAAAAATGCTTTATTATAAAAATAAAGGAATTATTTTTATTATTATTAGTATTATTATTATTATTATTATTGGTGTTGTTGTTGTTATATGCTATAATATATAAATATTCCCAAAAAAAAACTTTTGCAAGAAAGAAAGAAAGAAAGAAATATCTTACTGATCCCTAACTTTTGAAAGGTAACTTTGGGCACTAGAATCTGTTTTTATATCTCTTCATTCATATCATTATAAAACAACCATAACAAACAAAACTTGAACTCAGACCTGTTGGGTCTTTGTTTTGTGTTTTTAACAAAGGGCAGAGAGGGCAGAAAAGTCATAAAGGTGCAGAAAGGAGGGAGCAGAAAACTATTGCTGTATTACCTCACAAGTTTAAAACCTGAAGTTCAGCATCGGAGAGGTCAATCAAAGTTTGCTTGTTTATTTTGAATGATCCTTCACAAATTCACAATGATTTTCTCTGAGCCACCAGCTGCTGCAGTTACTTACAATAAATACAAGCAGACAAAGAGGCTGTGTGATTTCTTGCTCCTCTAAAAAGAACATTTTCATTTCAAGCTGTTATTATCATTTGTACTGCACCAATACAACGACTCCAACCCCAATTTGGCCTTCAGCTTTAGGGAATAATGTGCGATTTTACCATTCCTGCAATCGAGCAAAAGAACTCTCTCTTTTTATCTCTCTCCCGCTCTCCTATGGAACAGGTATAAAGTGCACAAGCGAACATTTTCGAGCGCCTTTGCTTTTTATTGTACCATTAAAAGTTATCTGCTCTCCGAACTTGTTAGTGCGAGAAGTGTTCGAAGCATTCCGGAGACGTGCTTGTCACAAAAAGTGGCTTAAAAAGCCCCCAAATGAGGATTTAGGTGGCGTCTGTGTAAATCTGAACCACTGAGTGCACTGTAATGTGACTGGAAATCCGCACTCCTTCCATATTGGCAAGGTAGCATGCTGTGTCAAACTGTGACCAGCCATTGAATTATTTGGAGACATTTAATGCTTCCTAATAGATTTGCCTGATCTATTCCTTTGCTTCCAGGAGCCACAGACCTCAGAGCAGCATTTCCCATTGCATCCACCGGACCGTATTTCCTTCGAGACAAATATTAAAACGCATCCAGAGGCAGCTGTGCATGTTATTATGTGGGTTCTCCATTTCCACAGCGTGAATCCCACCACCCGCTGGCTCTGGTCGTTCACGTGTGCATTCACAGGGAAAAAAGCCTCCGATATTTTGCTTTTCTGCTTTATTGAGGCCTGGTGTCAAAGGACAAAGAATTAACGCTGTTCATGCCCATTAGGCTTTTTAGTCATTGCAGATGTGAATGGAAATGGGGTGTTTGGGTTTCGAGCAGCCTGCTGATATGCCATTTAACCTGCAGGAAATACTAATGTCTGATGCAAACACAATCCGGGTGAGTATTTAGAGTGAAACTACTGCTTTTAGCTCCATATGAATCCTAAAATATCACCGTAAACGAAGAATGACTGTTGATTGAATGAGTTTATTTGTTGAAACAGTGTGTCCCAAATTACCATAATACTAGGTCAAGTGTTAAAACAAGTTCTGTTCATTAAAATAATAGTTCACCTAAAAACATAACTTTGCTCAAAATGTAGTCACACTCAGGCCATTCAAGATGTTGATGAGTTTGTTTCTTCATCAGATTTGGAGAAATGTAGCATTCCATCACTTGCTCAACAGCAGATCCTCTGCAGTGAATGGGTGCCGTCAGAATGAGAGTCCAAACAGCTGATAAAAACATTACAATAATCCACAAGTAATCCACACCACTCCAGTCCATCACTTAATGTCTTGTGAAGCCATCTTTGTAAGAAACAAATCCATCAACGAAACACCATGAAAGTACCTTTAAATAGTCAAAAAGACCCATTATTGTAAATATGATAACTTGAAATTGATGTTGTTATGTACTGATCAGATATTTAAATACTCATTTCACTGGTGTAACCCATTTTTTTTTTTTTTTTTTCGCAATTTACTTAGGTAACTAGAATATTAAATAATAAATAAGGCTTAGAATAATTATTTAATAAATTAATTGTTTGTAGAAACTGTGATTTTTATTTTCAGAATTATTTTCTGAATTGAAAGTTCAAAAGAACAGCATTTATTTGAAATGAAAATCTTTTTGTAACATTATAAATGTATTTTACTGTTACTTTGCATCAAATTAATGTGTATTTCCCGGAAATAAAGTATTTATTTTTATCTATCTATCTATCTATCTATCTGAAAAGTATAATCTTTAATATCATTTTTTGTAAAAATAAATAAATAAATAAAATGTATGTCAATTTTATGTTTATTTCTCTGGACAAAGTTAACATATCAGTGTACATTCAGAAGAGATATCAACAATGTCTCAAAATTTTGCAGTCAAAAGTCAGACATTTCTCATCAAATTCTTCCAAGACCAAAATACAAAATTCTGGCATGAAACTCAGTCCGATAGATCTAACTCGATATGACATAATGACATCATTATCACATGGCACAGCTGATTGGTTCTCTCCTGTATCGGTAGCCAGTGAGCTCGCTGCTCAACATTTAAATAATTGGCAGTGTTTGCTGTAGCAGTAGCAGCGCACTTCAGAAACCCTCCACCTTCCCCAGCTCCACCTGTATAGATGTGCTACGAGGTGATTCATGTATGAGGGTTATTCATATATGTTATATATTTCTTACATGCTCACAGCAGCATGCTGTGGATGTATTGGCAGTAGCAAGTCTATGTACTTGCTCTGCAGCAGCAGCAACATAACAGATATATTCCACCAAGACCAAATGCATTAAGATTGGCATGCACATGTACTATTTATATCCACATTAACTTTACTCTTACTATGTGTCAAATACAAAATACAAAATACTCAGTTGTGTCCATTTTTATGCTCCCAAGCAACAGAAACATCAGAGAGGACCTAAAGTTAGTATCAAAATGTATCTAGTCCTCTGGGATTATAAAGTGTTGACAGGACTTTTTGTTTGAGCACATGACAGAACTGTTTTTCACCTGTTAGCTGCAAAGCACACTTTTCCTGGACTGTGAATGTTGTTATAAATATTCAAGGAGCCCTACAAAATACAGATGCATTCGGCTCGTATCTGAAGTGCTCGAGCAGCTGAAGAATTGTCAGTGTGAACTCACACAGACAGCGTGTTGCTTCAGAGAGAAGCAGCAAAACAGACCCGGAGAGACGTCAGCTAGCAGGAATGGCGGATGTGATATGACATGTTGCTGACCGGATGAGAGACCCGTTAGCGATAAAGGCCATGCTAACCTGTGACTTTCTTCTCTTGTGTTACAGCAGAGCTGACCGCACGTCAGAAACCCCCTCAGATGCATAACGTCTCATTGTGAGCTGCTGCTGCTCGTGCTGGATTTGAAGCGAGAGAACAGAGTGAGGTCAGTGAGGTCGGGACTCGTGATGGTGTCACTTGAGGATGGATGCTGGTTCAACTGGTTTGTTTTCATTGTATCAGTTTGACAACGTACATGGCATGTAATGCAAGTGGTTTTATTCTTAATATTATTTATAGTTTTTAGTGGTATTTTGAGTGTTTAATAGTTTTATAATTATTGAACGGTATAGAAGGGAGTAGTTCACCCAAACCAGTATGAGCTATACAGTATTTTGCAGAATGTTTGTAACCAAACATTTGACGGTAGCCATTGACTTTAATCGTTTTTTTTTTTTTTTGTGGAAGTCAATGGCTGCCATCGACTGTGTGATTACAAGTCATTTGTAAATTTTTGGGTGAACTATCCCATTAATAGTTTAAGTTAAGCTATTATTTTTATATTTTCAGTTTTCATTATATATTTTTTTAATTTTTAGTAATTTTGTTATTTGATCTTTTTTTCTTATTTTTTTAAATATTTTAATATTTATTGACATTTTTTCTGTATCTTAATTATCTTTATTTTTAAATATTTGTATGTATTTTTTTAAAGATTTTTTTTAAGTTATTAATTTTAGTGGTTGATGAAAAAAAATGAACAAGAATAATTGTAATAGTTGGTTAATAATAATAACCCTGGATGCAAGAAAGTTATGATTCTTACTTTTTTTTTTAAATACAGTACTTAGTACAGAAAAATATAAAGCATCATAAATAATAGGCCAAGTCATTACTGTAATGAAAATACTTACTAAAATTAAATTATTTTCAATTTTTAGGTTAAGTTTTACTAATTTTGTGTTTGTTTTGTGTCATTGTCTGTCTATATAGTTTTTTATTAAGTTTTAGTTTTTATTTCTAGTTTATTTAGTTTTAGTAATTTTAGAACTTTAACTTAAAATGAAAAAAAAAAATTTGAAATGCAACTATCTGAAATGAAATGTTGTTGTTGTTGTTGTTTGTTTTTTTCAGTTAATGTTATTTCAAATTATGATTTTTTTAACCCTGGTGTATGATCAAGTAATAATACAAATAGAGTATATTTTTAAATATTCTATACATACAGAATATGTGCATACTATGCAAAGTATACATTCTAACTTGTATACTGCTATAGTGCCCACCTGACCATGACCTGCATGTATTGTCCAATCAGAAAACTTGGAGATGGCTCTCTGCCAATGGCGTGAGTTTGGGCTCTGGGCTATTTATTTGTTTTGAAATGTCATTATTTCTGCAATTCCCTTTGGTGCCACTAGTGTCACAGAACTCACTTAGAGCAGCTTTATCGTTTGATCATTAAGTAATAGTAAAGAAATAACAAATATGTCTAAGTGCATTGCATCAGAAACCCATGAATTATGAATGGCAGTCTGACCACTTTTTCAAATTTGGCTTGGTAAAGGACAGAAGATGGCATTGTTGTGATTACTCAAGAGTTGCCATAAAGTGGCACAAGAACTCAGGAGATTTCGTCATGTACTGGGGAAACAATAGCAAGTATATTATTGTGCCCTAATTATATTTCAGCAGTCGAGCAGGCTTGTTACTTTGGGATTTGACTAAATGCTGCATTGATTTCTGAATGCAGGAATATGATTTCTCTGTAGTAATATATTTCTGTGTTCATCTCTCTTCAGGGTGACTTGAGCTTTTTGATTACCGTGCCGAGGAAATGGCCATAAATGGAAAATTACTGACAGGTAGCGATTTGGCATTATGTTTTATTGTAATTTATTTTCTTTGCATATGAAATGTGTTGCTCCCCAAGTGAAATATCGCTCGAGTCTCTTCTCCTCAAAGTCACACGCATGGATATTTATTCCATTCTAACCTTTCACAATAATGGAGGGACTAGGGCAGGTTTTCGGGTCTATCAATTTGGCCAGAGAATGAATGTGTCAATGCTGTCTCAGAACTAAAAAATGAATGAGAAAATGAAGTGACTTCAGTAAAGTTATAGGGGGAAACATTATTTAAATGCATATATCCTTAATTAAATGTAAATCGAGTCAACGGTTGTGTACATTTCTACTTTTAACAGACTGTACAACTGAAATATGTGTGTGTGTGTGTGTGTGTGTGTGTGTGTGTGTGTGTGGATAGATAGATAGATAGATAGATAGATAGATAGATAGATAGATAGATAGATAGATAGATAGATAGATAGATAGATAGATAGATAGATAGATAGATAGATAGATAGATAGATAGATAGATTTTTTAAATGCATATATCCTTAATTAAATGTAAATCGAGTCAACGTTTGTGTACATTTCTACTTTTAACAGACTGTACAACTGAAATATGTGTGTGTGTGTGTGTGTGTGTGTGTGTGTGGATAGATAGATAGATAGATAGATAGATAGATAGATAGATAGATAGATAGATAGATAGATAGATAGATAGATAGATAGATAGATAGATAGATAGATAGATAGATAGATAGATAGATAGATAGATAGATAGATAGATAGATAGATTTTTTTGGGCTGTATTCTGTAGAATCTCAAGCATCCCAAGATGAACAAATCCTGTTGATCTAGAAGTTTCATATTCAAAATAATTGAATATCCTATAATTCATATTTCTTTAATCAATAGCTGTGTTTATTTTCTTGAACAACAGCATTTCCATACTTGATTTCATGCAGGCTCTGACAAATTCCTGCTTACAGGAAAGGTTATCACGATAGATGGCATGAATTTCTCAGTGATATACATAAATATGGGTTGCATAAATCTCACATAATTATTTATCGATTCGTGTCAATGATGAAGCGGAACTAGGAATACATCTAAGCAGTCAGTGATTATATGTGAGTGGTTTTATGCAGTTCTACCTGGATTTACTTTGATCTACATCCTTCATAAATATGTTAAAATGAAATAAATGCGTGTGGAAGAACATGGCTACATTTTTGCAGAAAATGACAACATTTATATGCATCTGGCACCACTTAACCGTCACTTACAGCAATTAAAGTACTTGGCGGTGTACTTGTACTTTGATCTACCTATGTGATGCTTTTGGGAAATTTTCTGCCATGATTATAGAAGGATCATCTAACAGCTGTTAAAATTATTTAAAACTGCTTTCCATGTCAATGTATAATATCCAAGTTTAAATGCATTTAATAACCCAGTTTAAATACTTTTAATATGAGACATTAATTTTTACAAAATAATAATAAGAATAATAATTATATATATATTTTTTTTTTTTATTTTTTTTTTTGGCTCGCTTGATTCTGAACTTAATGTTTGTGAACTGAGAAGTGGATCATTTTATCACATAATGAGTCAATAAGTTGAGTCAATAAGCTGTTCAACAAGTAAAAGTCCTTTGAAAAATCCAATTCCTATTTTCAGCAAAAAGAAAATCCCTTCATTATTCACTCGTGTTGTTTCAAACCCATTTGACTTTCCTTTTTTTATGGATGCAAAGGAGATCTTTTGATGAATCTACTTTTAATATAAAAGTTATCATGTTTAGTTCTTTACCTCTTTGTAATTCCATTTAGAGGTAATTTAATTCTGACCATTTAGTGTCTGATGAAATTATGTGGGTTTTAAAGATTACTGTACAATCTAATAAAGACAAATTGCAGCTAATCTTGGAACATGTTGCATATGACGCGTGGGCTGCCGTACAGCGTGCGGTTTCTTCATGTAACTAAGAGGTGTTCAATCACTCTAAAGCAAGCATGAACAACTGCATGGCCGTGTTTCCCGACGAGTGAGCAGGCAGAGAAAGAGTTATGAATGCCGGTTGGCTGAGCTGACCTCATCTGCTGGAAATATGCACTAGATTTCTGTGCATCAGCCTCGTAGGCTGAACCCTTAAGATGAAATATTACCATGACTGACACCCTGCAAGCCTCTGCACACAAACAACAACTGGGTGAATCTCACCAAAATCCGACAAGAACATGGCCAGATCATATTTCACCCTGAAATCAACAAAGAAATATGGAACAAAAGGAAGTGAAGCCATTCTGGGGATCACCAAGATGTTCTAATTCGGTACCCTAAAGAAAATCTAGCGAGAATCAACATGTAGAATTATGAGAATTACCAAAAATAAATAATAATAATTTTTAAAAATTAAATTAAAATGATTATAATGAGATCATTTATTTTATTTTGGGGGTTGAATATGATTTGGACATTTTAATTGACAGGGTTTGTGAGATTAGCCAAGCTTTATTTTGTTTAATATTTATTTTATTTTATTATTTTGTTTATTTATTTGTTTTTTTGTTGTATATGTTTTGGTGATTGTGATTTGGACATTTTTATATCAGGTTTTTTTTTCTTTTCTTTTCTTTTCTTGACTTGAGATTAACTCAACTGCATCTCTCAGGATATCTATCGAATAGCCAAATATTGGTCTCTATCTGACCAGTGGCGGTTTATATTTCCCACAATGCCTTAATGACAAGTGCTGGAAGGGCAGCCCAAAATATATTCTCAATGTAAATGAATGTATAATGATTTTTGCCCTCAAGTGAAAATAAGAAAGAGTTGTTCTTTAGCCTGAGGATGACTGAGCCAGACAAAACGTTCTCATCCAGATCCTTGCTAATGGCATTCTTTCTTTTGTCTTCTTTTTTTTCACAAGAACAACCAGAAAGTCTTGAATGTCTGTGCAGTGAGGAGTTAACTTGAACTTGCCTGAACTCACTGAACGACATCATCATCATACTCTTGTAAATTTTGTATTAGCTGTAATGATGTATTTAAATAATATCCTTACATGTCATAAATTTTAAATAAATGTAAAATATACCATTTTACTAAGAGCAATGCAAATACTGCTCTCTGTTTTGCTCAGCTGATATGTATTATTTAATATAATTTCTTGACTTTGTGTGGATGTACTGAATACTTTGCAAAGCTATATTGAACTGTAATGTTTTACTAAGAAATAAGCCACAAGCCATGTGCTCAGCCACTAAGTTTTCTGGGCCCTGTTTACAGTGTATTTCTCAGCAGAAATCGCCGGGTCCTCGGTTTGTTGTGGGACTCTGGGCCTCTTAACCATGGTAAACTCACTGTATGCATTGAGTAGTGCATTGGATATATAGATATATAAATATATAGCATTGCATTATATGTTTGGTTGTAACACATTTTATGGTTATTTATTATTTGGTCATACTGACATTTAATTGTTTTTTGTTGTTTTTTTGTATTTATTATTTAAAATGAATGTATTTATTATTATTATAAAATGTTAATACATTGCTTGAAATCTATATTTCTATATTTTTTTTTACATAAGCACTTATTGTCAAGCAATGTGGCATCAACAGCTTCAAATGTGGCAAATCAGAACAATAATTTAATTTAACATGCAACATGTATGTACTAACATAATAAATTAATATGTAGTGTACTTCATGTAATATAATGCTTATTGTTTATCTAAGAGTTTCTAAATGTGCCATTATATCAGGGCTGGATTATAACTGGACCCCCCGAGGCCTTGGAGCACCAGGGGCCTCTAAAGCCTCTCATGGCCCAAAACTGCCAAAGAAAGTTGAACGCAAGAGCCCTCAGAGAAAGCTGACCAGTAAAGCTCTCCAGTTCGCCGTAAGCGGATATTTGGAGGGATGGCCTCTAAAGATGTTGTCAAGAAAATTAAGTCATTTACAAGAGCAAAGTACATCTAAAGTGTAGAACTTTTGTGTGCTTCATCAAAAAAAAATCATGAAAATTAAAATGATGTGAAATCTGAACACGCCATATTAGCATTTCCTGTCAAATATTCCATAAAGTAGCGGGACGCCAGCTTGTGCTCAAGACAGGAAGCCGCCCACAACAACAAATCAAGCAAAATCTGTTCATTCAGGGGAACCTCTAATCAAATCCCTCATTCAACGGATGCAGGCGGATGATGCCAGATTTCCCAATTTGTTTTCTACACCTCTGTGTTTCTTCATATTGCTGTGTGTCAGACTCTCAAGGCACACAGGCTGTCTTACACACACGCCATTTGTCAGGATGTGGGACCCCGGGGGTCCGTCTTTAATCAAATCATCTCCCTATCCCTGTGTGTTCATGCTGAACATGACTTTCTTTCGGCCAGCCTGATTTGTGACCTGGAGGTCTCAATAACCTGAACCGAAGATTAAACCATGTTTCAGGCTCTGATGACTTGTCAGTCAAATTGTGCCATTAACAAAATCTAGGTCATAACAGTGAGCTTCAGATAGCTCTTCCATCTTATGTGTGACACGTTTAAAGAGGGAGCCGTCATGACACTGGGATGATGAAAGTTATCTTTACATAGCAAAAACAATCTTTCTCTGTGTGTATATATATACAGTATATACTGTATATATATATATATATATATATATATATACATACATACATTTAATAAATGTATTATAAGATGTGTTATGTATCTATGAGACTCAAATTTCATCTTTGATTTTTTTATATATATTTTTTTTGTTAACTTTCTTGTTAAGACTTGTTATGGAAACAACTTCAAAATAAAACCTTCTTACAATTCAGTCAGACATGAACGACTCCTCAAATCATGAGTTTTGTTGAGGACAGGCACTGTAAGAACCAAAATATAACAGAGATACACCTAGAAGACATCCAAGCAATCACCTAGTACATCATAGCACTGAGAAAGAGTTCTGCACAGCAACATTTTTTTCAAATTTTCTCCAAAATCTAGTTGAAATCATGCTTCAGATTTTCCCTGGATGCTGTTACTCTAGAAAAAACAGCAGACACCGGCTCGGTAGAAATGACAGAACCATCACAGTTCTTCACGAGAGGCAGCTTCTCTGCTTAATCTCACCATCCTTCACGGCATGAGGTACCAGACTCCTCCAAGTGTTCCACATCTGACGAGTGAAGTGGCTGCAGGAATCAGGACGCTTCTGGAGGTTTGTGACACTTTAGGGGGTTGATGGATCAGAGCTCGAGTTAAAACTCTTTCTCTCTCTGGTAGGGGATGATCAACCTGGATGTCAGAGAGAGTCTCCAAATCAGGCTCTAGATCTGAGGCCTCCAGCTGATATTTCACCTCCCCGGCGAGAAGATTGGACCTCAATGTCAAACACCCTCTTGATTTGCGGGCTGAAGAGGTGGACACCTGAGTGGGAGCATTTCTGGTAAGCTGGGTTGACTTCAGTACCACAGCAGAAGCTGTAACACTGTACACATTTAAAGCGATAGTCCAATGAGAGTCCAAACAGCTGATAAAAACATCACAATAATCCACAAGTTTCTTACAAACATGCAGCATTTCACTTCATAAGACATTAATTGATGGACTGGAGTGGTGTGGATTACTTGTGGATTATTGTGATGTTTTTATCAGCTGTTTGGACTCTCATTCTGACGGCACCCATTCACTGTAGAGCATCCATTGGTGAGCAAGTGATTCAATACTACATTTCTCCAAATCTGATTAAGAAACAAACTCATCTACATCTTGGATGCCCAGAGGGTGGGTAAATGTTCAGCAAATTATCATGAGAAGTCACAGAAATGTCGTTCAGTGAACAAACAGATTCACAAAAAAAAATCACCCGTTTAAGTTCATATGTTTTTATATATTTAAATATTGTCACTCTTCTGTCAGTCCCTCATTTTTGAACTCAAAAAAGAACATGTCTGATTAAATTATATCATTGCATAATTATATGATCTAAGGATCAGAGAGAGCCTGGGAAATGGACATTTAAAACCAATTATAACTGTTTTTGGAACAAGAAACATTAGCTAACATTATAAACGGACTTCAGGGGAAAACATGACCCATTTAAGCAAAAAGCATGGACATAAATAATAGACCTAACTAACCAGAATCACAAGAGATTATCCTATTTGACCGAAACCAATGTTTCTACTGCCCAAGTGTGGATGAGTTTAACTGGATGTGAGATTAAATTAGTTCAGTATCTTTTAGCCTTAAGAGGATGTGCTAGAGGAACTCTGTATTTTTAAGAGGCTTCATTAAAACACTTAAAGTGCATTTGCATTCATGTCTGAGCATGAATACAACTAAATTTCACAGTCATTTGTGTATGAGAATGTGTGTACAGGTGTAAAAAACCCAGCAATTTCTTAGTAATGAACATCTTTTTGTTACATTTTTAGTACATTTGGTGTACAGAGTATTTCTTGTGAAACTACTATATTGTATTTATCATGTGTAAATAGCTTATTCCATAAGGCAGACCTATTTATTTTTGTGCTATTTTTTTATTATTAATTTTCTGTTACATTGCTATGCAAATAGGTGGCGCAAGTCACTGTGAATGATCGAATCATTTAAACTGATTCGTTCAAACTTGCTGATTCATTACGGAAGTAAACAAAGTCAGACCGTCTTTGAACGAGTCATTGAATTCAAAAACAGCGATTTGTTCAAGAACCAAAGTGAGTCAGTGAATCTTTTACTCAACCTTTTCATTCAGGAAGGGAGCACCGCTACTGCATGTTGTTTGCTATTTTCCTTGGCGGTGCAAAAATACACCAAATAAAGGGCAATATTGTCTCAAAAATGTAAATAACTCCATATTAACTTATTGTTTATCGAACTGTCGTATAAAAAATAAGACTGCAATTGTGCTGTTTGTCTGAATATTAGTACGGCTGTAATTCGAAAACTGAATCTGGTTTCAACTGATCTCCCAACCTGGCTTAACTGGTTTTAGAAAGATTGTCAGCCGGTATATAACTGTGATACTGACATTTAATTCAGTTTAATAGTACATAGCTGTTCTAATTTGATGTCTCACATATCTGTCAGCAGATGAGCTCTTAACTTAAATTAAGTGTTTCATTTGCAGTTATTTGTTAAATAGACATGTACTAAGAGGCATGTACTAACATACTGGCATTCCCTTTGAAGCAACTTATCTCAAATATTTCTCAGTCAGATTTGTTGTTATTGTATTGTATTGTCTTATTCATAGTGAAATGGCAGATCTATATTTTTGTTTTTCCTATAAATGGTTTATTTGTGCATGTGAAAATGCTCTAAAAATATAACGTATTGTGTTTTAGGAGAGCAGATGTCTTGGCAGTTGTATTTTCACGCCCAAAAAGTTTGGTTTTTATGGGTCACATGTACTGCCTGATCTTTTGCATCGTAACAGATGGCTTCCCTGAACACCATCCTCCTCTCAAATACGTCTGCAGCTCTTTGGATGGAGATCCCAAAGCCTACTCATCCAACTGGAAGCTGCTGCAAGTGAGAAAACCACACAGAATCCTCGAGAGAGTGTATCCCACAGCCGTAAATGCGTGTGAAAACCCACATATGGGGATATCCTTGTCTGGAAATATCGGATCCTAATTGGGGAAACTCTCTGCCCACACATGCAAAGGATGTATCATGGTGAAGACTGCCAAAAGAGGTAAAAAACCAAAAGTTTGGTTTTTATGGGTCACATGTACTGCCTGATCTTTTGCATCGTAACAGATGGCTTCCCTGAACACCATCCTCCTCTCAAATACGTCTGCAGCTTTTTGGATGGAGATCCCAAAGCCTACTCATCCAACTGGAAGCTGCTGCAAGTGAGAAAACCACACAGAATCCTCGAGAGAGTGTATCCCACAGCCGTAAATGCGTGTGAAAACCCACATATGGGGATATCCTTGTCTGGAAATATCGGATCCTAATTGGGGAAACTCTCTGCCCACACATGCAAAGGATGTATCATGGTGAAGACTGCCAAAAGAGGTATGATGGCATCTGCTTTGGCCCGTGGCCACCTATTCACTCCTCACAAGGGGTTTCTTCTCTTCTACTAGTTTGAAGTCTTCTCTTTGTGCCTCCGCAAAATGTACTCCACACAAACTTGCTATTTGAAGGAACAGTCCACCCAAAAACATGAGAATTAGTCATCATTTACTCAGCCTCATGTTGTTCCATACTTGTATACCGTTTTATTTTCCTTGGAACACACACTTCAATAATCTCCAACCTGCACACAAACACCCCCACACCATACATTCAGTTTTACTAATTGTAGCACTTAAGATAAATCTTTTTTTAAGCTAACTTATATTTTAATTATTTAGCTTTAGTGTACACACACATACACACACACACACATACTAAATGTATAGATTTTATTATGTTACATTGAAACTTAACTTATTTGAATTTGCAAATAAAATTTAGATTTATTTATTCACATTATGCAGGTATGCCATGGGCAATGTAGAAAAAAAGAACAGCTCTGACACAAATTAAACACTTTTCATAAACGTGATCTATATGAAGAATATATTTCAAATAACATTTGAGAACTGCATGGACTATTGTATAAGTCATGTGAACTACTTTTATGATGCCTTTTTGGGTTTATTTGTCATATTTAGATCTTAAAAGCTAGTGTTCACTATATGGTGCAGGAAAATGAGCAGCAAGAACATTCCTGGAAGTTTCTGCTTTTGTGTTCTATAGAAGAAACAAAGTCACACAGGTTTGAAACAAAATGAAAAAGTGAGTAAACAATGACAGAAGGTTTGCTTTGGGGTGAGTTATTCCTTCCCTCCTATTTTCATGCTGCGCTTTTGTAGGCAGAACTTAAGGCATCTCAAAAGTCTCTTAACATCTCTATCTTTGTAGGCTTCACACGTCTGGTGCATCGTGACCCAGTGGTGTCACTGGGACAAACTGGTTGCACCTTTAAGCCGTGTGGGTGGCGTTCCCAACATCATGCATCATTTAACAACACCCACACTTAGAGATGCGCTAAAAGCCTCAATCCCTCACCGAAGGAGCTGCATTGAGAATACGACCCATTTAGAGCTTCCAGTACGCTTCTTTTCCACGTCCGTGTTATCATTTGTTACGTCAATAAGAATACTCCTATCCCCCACACACTCATAGCCCATAGCCATATTTCCAGGCCAGGCGCTGATTTATTTTTCTCGGCGGAGGGCGCCTGGGTCTGCACATCCATCACGTGGTGGCTATTTTCAGGGCAGCCGCGCTCCTCGATCATTCTCCCATAGTAATGCGAGTCAGAAGACATCAGTGGGTGTAATGGCGTGCTCGGCTCGGCCCCCGCCTTCCAGCGGCCCGTGCAGATGCACTCCTGCACTAAAGGGACGACACAGATACACTTACATCTTTTACGATGATGTCGTTCTTCTGTTCGACATCTGCGTTATGACCCTCTACCAGGTTGCAGAGACAGTCCGAAGTCATCTGTGCCCATTTCCCTGAAATTGTACATGAGTTATTGCCAACAGATACTTCACGGGTGGCGTCCAATGCCAGCGTTTCTTTGAAAGAGGGGGCAAAATGCCACACGAAGCCATTCCAGGAAAAAAAACAGCTTCTGCCCGAAACGAAAGATGGTAAATCAGTGAGTATACAAAGGCTGAGAGATGAGAAGCTGTCGTAGGATGGAAACAAATGGTCATTGTGGGTCTCGGCCCAGAAAATCATAGCGACCCATAACTCACTAAAAGCGCTGTGTTGCTTGCGAGTCGTACACTATGTTGAGGGTTTATTGGAGCACTTTTTAGTTTATATAATATTTATAAATTGACATTTTTCATCAGAGTATAGATTTGTTAAAAATAATGCAACTCTTTTTAAGTGTCAGCTCAATTGTTTGTTTGTTTTTAGATTTTGTTTTTTTTTTAGATTTTAGATTTTAGTAATTCAGCTTAAACAAGTTAGTTGGCAAGACAACCTTTTTATTTTACGTTAAAAAGCTATTTATTTATTTATTTATGCTTCACTTCAATTACTGAAAACATTTTTTAAGTTTTAGTTTTATATACATACAATTGCAATCTAAAGTATTGAACCCCCAACACTGTGTAAACTTTTCTAAAAAATATATATTTTTAAAAGAAATATTGCATCATTACCATTTACTGGCATATTCAAAATGATACTGTAAATATAAAATATCATATTTTCTTTTACATTTTTTTTGTAATACAGTTATGTCATAATTATTTATTGCCAAAAGCATTGCCGTTTTTAAGTCACTTATTTGTATGCTATGGTACAAAATTGTACTGAAGCCTTTGGAAACTCAATAACGAGATTGCACTGTTACATATACATACATATAGCTCATGAATGTACTGAAATTGTCAAAAGAGTTCTCACAAAAACTATAGAAAAGGAATTGCTGTATTACATTAGAAAGTCTATGGCTAAAAGTTCCTAGAGACACAGCTGGCACCATCAGTGATAAGTTTCAACCTTTGAGGGCGGTAAAGAAAAAGCACAATTTCATCAAAGTGAATAAACTATTTGATCAGAGCAGCTGAGAAAAAAAAAACTCTATACTGTATAATGCCCAAAACTTGAAAGATGACTTGAAAGGAGGAGAAAAGATTTAAGTGCAGAGTAGTATTTAGGTTTCTTTAGTACTTTTAACTTCAACTCAAACCCAAGTTAATTACCAAGGCAACATTTCTAATTTTAAGCTTTTCATCTAATATTTATTCATTTATTTAAATTTCAGCTTAATCGGGTAATTTTCAATTACAGAAAACAGTTTTTTAGTTTTAGCTTAATATGGACTATAATATTTGCAAGATGTGCACTGGGGAAAAAAATGGTGTAGGATTTATTTAGAATTTATTTTTTAATCAATTTGTGCAATATATTTTGTGTAATACGCCAATGATATGTGTTCTATTTATAGCTTCGAAAAATCATTTATTTCAGTGAACATTGTTTATTGGAGCAAATATATAATTTTTGCATACTACCAAACAAGGTTCAACTTATGTTTATTCACCTGGTAAGTATAGATTTGTTATGAGTGGTAATGACAAACACAGCCTTTTCTCAAGTGTCAGCTCAACTGAAGGACATTTATAAGTAATGGCAATATTGCTGTTAATTATGTATGGGATACAAAAGTACATTACTGTATTGTCATGCTGATTACACGGCTCCTTACTAAATAAATATATGGGCATGATTTATTGTTTATAGTTTAAATAACTGTATTACGTAATAGGAAATAGACTGTGGAGTGACTAGAATACAGATAGTTGGGTTTTTTATACAATTTGGTTTCATGTGTACTTCAGTACGCCTATACATACCCATTTAAATTATTTATATATTTGCATTGTATCATTATTTTCTGTCAAATATATATATATATATATATATACTTATTCCGTTTTCATTCATCATAATTGAACACACACACACACACACACACACACACACACACATATATATATATATATATATATATATATATATATGCGCTTGTACACAGGACTTCTGTGCCATATAAAGTTTATTATATGACAAATGGTACCAGTTGCTGCGGGATTGGTCAATAGCACTTAAGGCAGGGCTTAGCGAAGGATCAGTTGAATTGAATCTCAGTTGGCTTTACGATAAGACAAGCAGTGTAAAGCTTCTGTGATGTGAGGGTTGCTATGGCAACCAGCAGATGCTCGC
>NW_015506971.1:38348-42970 GCF_001515645.1 Sinocyclocheilus grahami
CTTTTATATTTGGGTGGAGAGTGGAGCATTTGAATCGCGCGCAGAACACAAAACTTACGGAATCTAAAACGTTCAGATGACACGCAGCTCATTTCTCCGTCACTGTACGTTACCGAAAACACACATGAAAACACGTAACACACGGTAGATGCGCGTTTTGTGCAGCAGAGCGGCTTTCTCTCGCACTGTATGATGTGACAGACAACTAGTTGTCCAGTCCTGGTCCGTTCACACAGCGCGTGTGTTCTGAGAATGCGGTTGTGAGTCCTGAAAATGTACGGGTGTGAGTTCGGTTACAGAATCTGGAATATGTGTGAACGGAACCGTATTAAGGACTCAAAAACAGGACAGACAACCGTATTCTGCTGCTGTGTGAACATGACCTTCTTCTTGAGAATATGGAGATTTCTGAGCTCTGATTGCACATGGATCATCAAAACATTGTCTATTATTTATTGAGATTGTTTTGAACTGTTCTACGTTTAACTCTAAATCAACCGCAGTGAAGCTGGTGAACTATTGCAGCATGTTTGTAGAAACGACAAAGTGTTGTGTGTATTGAGTATATAGGGGTTTGGTAATGCATGTGGGTTCTGCTAAATTATCTTTCCATCAACTAATCACTAATATTAAGATATTTCCTGCTGTATTTGTGTTCTGGATCTTTTCTGTAAGGTCTGTCAGGACAGTTTCCACAAAGAGATAATCCGTAAACCAGATTTTCAATTTGACCTTGAAAAACCTTAAAGTCACTGCTAGTTCTGATGTTTGCAGAGGGACAAAACTTTTGTCATTTATTACGGTCAGCTGTTTTAAATATGCATATGTTGTATCTCCTCCCTGCGCCAAATACCAAAAATCAGCAGGAGAGAGAGTATATTTATTTGTTGTTATATTAATGTGTAAAAACTACCTTAAACATTTTAATTCAAATAAATGTAATGTGTAAATATAGACAGCTATCATTGATATGGAAGAACATTTGCTTACTGTATGTTTTACTTTTATATTATTTGTGTAAAGGTTAATATATTAGTTATTATTGCTAACTAAAACTAAACTAAAACATAATGAAATAATATAATTTATAATTTTACATAATATAATATAAATAAACATTATAATAAATAAATAAAACATAATATAAAAAAATATATTTCTGCTAGGTGCTAAGGCAGGCAACATTTCTCAATTTGTATTTAGTTTAACTAAAATAACTAAAACTAAAATTGAAATAAAAACGACATTTATTAGTTATATATAAATGGCATATATAAAACGACAAAAAAACAACAAAATTACTAAAACTTTAAAATCATAATAAAAAACGAAAATAAAAACTGATTAAAAAATGTATAAAAACTATAATAGAATCTCTATGATACTAAAACAACACTGTTGTATATAGTAAATAAACAAGTCAAAACCATATTGTTTCAACCATAATAAGTAATATTCACTATAGGGTGCTTAAGATGAACCGAAAATAAAAACTGATTAAAAAATGTATAAAAACTATAATAGAATCTCTATGATACTAAAACAACACTGTTGTATATAGTAAATAAACAAGTCAAAACGTTTCAACCATAATAAGTAATATTCACTATAGGGTGCTTAAGATGAAAAATAGACACACAATGAACTCTTGCGGTGCACGTCTGTTTATATAAGCATAAAAATCCATCATGTGCCACTTTATGTACCACAAATCAGTTTTTCACTGTAACAATCTGCTTCTAGATGTCCTTAAAACACTTGTGGTCCCAGTCAGTCCACCTTCTAACCCAGCACTGTGTCCAAAGAATTACCCGAGCATAAAAACATGCATGCATGTGATAGCGTCACAGCATGAAATTCCTGCTGTTCAGGTAAAAAATGGAAGGTGAAGTGTTGTCTCAGCTCACCCATATCACTTCACACCTCGCTGTCGTGTTGCACGAATCAGTCATGACCAGCCGTTTATCGCATTAGGCGGTTAAATGCCTCTCGAGGAGGCCCATGCAAATGTGTGCTGAGAATCAAGCCCTGTGTGTGGCGTAGAACGCTCTGTAATCATTTGCTTCCTCAATGACAGGAAATGGAACGCAGCGTGAGCCGTAGTAACCAGAGGAACATGTTGATGATGAGTGTGAGAAGACTGTGGTGACCCATGCCGAGGTTTTCTCATCGGAAGACAATCCTATTTGCATGATGCGCAGGAAGAGCTAAACCTGTGAGTACAGTTTGATCAGAGAGATGTTGGAGTGGCATCAGTTATCAGTAGATAAAGATGTTTTTGGAGGTTACTTTCAAACTTTGAAATTAATTGCAATATTAATAGTTCATTTTTAATATTATTGTTGTTGGTGTTATATTTGATTAATAATTAGTATTGGTTCATATTGGTTCATACAAATAAATGTAATAATAAATATAGCTTTCCATTAGATTAAAAATGGCAAAAATTCAAAAATCTCTTTCTTTGAGGATTCATTTTTGCACTTTTCCCAGCCCTTCTTATTATAAGCAATGCACACTTAAAAAATAAATAATAATAATAATTATTATTATTATAATGAACAAATAATAATAATTCATAATTGTTATAGTTTTTTATTGAGATTGTCTTTTTTTCTTTTTTTTTTTACTACTTCTTACCTTTTTAGAAACAACCTTAAACATACAGTTCATCACATATGTTTCTTCTTATGCTAAACAGACATTACCAAAATCCAAGCAAAGTTATTTAACAAACAGTATACAAAAGAAATATATTTGGGGGAAAAGTAAATGTAAATAATAAAATAAATAATAATAGAAATAATGACAAGATAAATATATCAAATTGTATTAATAATCATATTAATACTTTGTTGTTGCTGTTATTTAACATCATATTTCGTATTGTTAGTAATAAATATAATATGAATTAGTACTTAGTACTAAATAATTAGTCATAAATGTAGTTCCATAAATTGTAATTCTTTCAAAAAAAATCTGGAATTAAATTCAATTAAATTAAATCATTGAGGAGCCATTTTTAGCTTGTCCCCAATGAATATGATTCATTATGATTCATGATTTTTTTTTATTAATAATAATTGTAGTTTTCCCATTAAGTAGTAATTAAAAAAATAATAATACCGCAACTTAAAAAAGCTTTTTCTCCTTCTGCTTCCTGTTAGCAAATAAACATTTTTTTTTTTTCATTATTATTAAAAAGTGTGTATTTGCTATTAGTAAGGGTTGGGGTTGGGCTAAAAACATAATATTGCAATTTTTGGTTCTGATATTTTGTAAAATGACCAGTTCCATGTTATCAGCCAAAAACTATGTAAATGCACAAACTTCATGAAGACATTAAGATGTGATTAGTTAGCTTGTTTAATGTGGAATGTCTCATTTTCGAACACAGATCTCAGATTGTTCTAATCATTACTTCTTGTCCAGAATGAAGGAGCAGGAACAAGCAGAGTGAGGTCCAAGGCTCTTGCCCCTAGATTGACTCTGACCCAACTAGAAATTGCTCGAACAGCAATGAGGCCACCCAGAGCACACGGGCCCAGCGATGAGGTCGGCCCCGAGCAGAGCGGCCAGGCTTTGAAGCGTAATCAGCTATCTGTGCGCTGCCCCGGTGTCTCGTGGGAGCAGAGAGGTGGACCTCCTCCGTGACAGGGGAAAGGTCATTCTCCAGCCGAGTCTGACGGGAGATCTGGAGTTTGCAGGAGAGCAGTTCAGGTCTGGCTTTACTCCGTGACCCCCGCTGGGGACGCCACAAATCGCATCACAGCACTGGAAGAGAGTTGGAGCCCGGCTTTGATGTCACCAGCAGACTGAGGCGGGGACGGAGATTTCTCCTGAAGGGAATGCAGCGTGATGTTCGATTAGAACTGTAATTTGCTGTGCCTGTTACTCTCAGTTCGTAGTCTGATAATGTGGCTGTCTGTCTGAACAAGAGGAAGAAACTTATAGAGAAAGCAGGTGTATGTGTACTGCACAGACATCAAACTAGATTTTTATATTTTCTGTTCAAATTTGAGTAGTTCCCTCATGTTTCTATGATATTATGCTCATATTTCATATATTTTTATATTTACGTATTTTATAATTATCTTATTACTATATATATGTGTGTGTGTGTGTGTGTGTGTACATACAGTGGGGAAAAAAAGTATTTAGTCAGCCACCAATTGTGCAAGTTCTCCCACTTAAAGAAAATTACAGGCCTCTCTCATCTTTTTAAGTGGGAGAACTTGCACAATTGGTGGCTGACTAAATACTTTTTTGCCCCACTGTATATACAGTATATAATACTTTTTTAAACCATTTTATTGCCTGGCAAGAAATTTGCCACTAGATATGCATTTTAATATATTAGATAATAAGTTCACAAAAACAGAATACATACAGTATAACATGCCCACATTTTTTATATATTTAATATAATATTGTTTCTCTGAAAAAATTGCTAATTTACATTTATGTTTCTTATTATTTATCAAATTATTTTTATTTATATTTTAATTACCATCAATCATGTGGGACTTTTTTTTACCCATTTTACATTTAAGTTTTACGTTCATAAAACTTATTTTAACTTATTATATATATATATATATATATATATATATATATATATA